>NW_022590585.1:0-12003 GCF_004348235.1 Phoca vitulina | reverse complement strand
GAGCCTGGCTGCCCAGCCCTGCTCTCAGGACTCCCGGGAAGTCCTGCCTGTTAGCTGCCTCAAGTGTCTCCAGCTACAGCCGGGGACCAGGGAACACGGGGTGTTTCTGCTGAGCTGGATGATCCTTCCTGGGGCAGCCGCTGATCTGGGCCCTCCAGCGTCGGGATGGGGACTGGGGCTGGGAGGGCAATGGTGTTTAGATGGTGGCCCTGAGCTCAGATGTGTGGGAAAGAGGGGAGAGGGCCAGTCTAGGGGAACAGTGAAGGAGGGAAGGGGCTCTTTCCGTGGGAGCCTCCGTGGAGTTGGGGGTGAGAGAAGAAGAGAGGGGACCACGCCCTCAGGAAAGCTGTCTGGGGTGAGAGGGGCTTGCACCCTCGAGAACCCCACTCTGAGGTGCAGGAGGGGAGGGTCCATACCCACTGGTCTCCAGGGTGTCAGCCTGGGGGCACGGCAGCGGCCCCCTGCCCTGCCCCTCCTCACCCTGGGATGTGCAGACCCCTGCCCAGGGTCTGAGAACCCAACCCCCTGCGCTGTCCTGGGCCTGCCAAGCATCAAGGTGACACCGCTTTTTCTGTCCTCCGAGGGGACGCGTCGTAAATCCCCCCAGGAGCTCGGGCCAGGGATTTTATGCGCCCAGGACCTAGGTCCCTGAGGACCCAGCTCTGCCCCAGCAGGCGCCGCTTTCGGGCTGGACAGGGCTGGCGCCCGCCCCAGACCTATCCCCACAGGGAGCTGGGCAGCGCACATATATTTTTAGCTAGTGAAAGGAGATAGTGGCTCGGTGGGGGTGGACGGGGCCTGAGGAGGCCCTCTGGGGGAAGGAGGCCTGGGTCCACCTGGACCTCAGACTCGTCATCTGCATTTGGCTCCCTCTTCCCGTCCAGAAGCTCACCTTATGGGGAGGTGGCCGTGGGACGCGTCAGGAAGGGGTACAGGGGCCTGCAAGAAAGCGGGAAGGACGGCCCTGCCGACGTGCCTCCCACTCACACCGCTTTCCTTCGTGTACCACGGGAAGAGGACCCTCTCTGCGCCCAGCAGGTGGTACCCGCCCCGCCCCCCTCTGCCCGGTGGAGCTGGCGCCCCCGCCCCACACAGGCTCGTGTCCCTCCGAGAGGTAGGCACCCCCGGAACGCGGAATCACGACCCAGGATCCATTTTCCACACTTTATCTCGGTGCAGCTACTGGAGAGTCCCGAGGCCGGGACGGCCCCTCCTGCGCACGCGCAGTCTGTCCGCCGCGGGCCTTGCCAGGCGGGACGGTGGGCGCCGCGGCGCGGGGGCCGTGGCCGCCGTCTCGCCGGGCCGCTGAGGTAGGGTCAGACGCAGGCACACTCGCGCGCCGACAGCTCGTGGACCGTGTGGTAGCGGCTGTGCGCGTCCAGGAAGGACACCTCGTCCTCGTAGGCCGTCGGGCGGCAGCAGGGCTGCGCGCGCACCCGCTCCCGCCGAACGCGCCGCCGCTGCCGAAGCCGCCGCAGCCCCAGGTCGTAGACGCGCGCAGCCGCTTCGCAGGCGCCTGCGCAGTAGCGGAACAGCACCGTCTCGTCGGACGCGTAGCCCAAGCCCAGCTCGCTCACGCGCACTTCCAGCTCGCGCAGCCCGCACGGCCGCGTCCCCGATCGCGCGCGCGCGCGCCTCCGCCGGAGCCCCGCCCGACGGCGCGGACGCGGGGGCCTGCCGGCCCAGGGCGTCAGCTGGCGCAGCTCCACCGCGTCCGGGGCGCCCTGCAGCAGTGCACGATCTGCGAGGAGAGGGAGAGAGAACCGGGTGGGTCGGTGGGTGACTGGGGGAGAGTCCCCGACCCCCGCTGTTCCCCTCGGAAAACAGCCCCTTGGTAGCGCACCCTCCCGAGGCAGCTTCTCAACTCCCTGCTACATTCCCAAGCATGTTCCCTCTCTGGGCGCCGTGGGGGATGCCTGTGCAGAGTCCCCGCGCTGGAGCCCCGGGACTCCCAACAGCCCTCTCTGGACCCTACCGCTGTGGTGGACGCTCAGAACCTGGCTCCTCCTTTCCGGTGCCCTGGAGCGCTTTCCAGCCTGCCCCACGTTGAGCTGAGCTCGCCCCGGTGTCTCACTCCCTATGGTCATCCCCACGCCCACATTCTCCGTGGACCTGACCCTTTGTTCTGCTTTCGCTGAGCTGCTCCCACCTCTTTGCAGAAAAGGAAGGGAGGGCTCAGCTGGGGCTGTAGTGATCCAAATCCCTGTCGCCGTGGGCCCCCAGCTGGCCCACCCCTATGCTGGGATGCCCCTGGTAACTGGCACCCCTTTTGTGACCAGTGTTGGGGAGCTGCATCCCATGCTTCAAGCACTCACTCGTCGGTTGAGCTGATAATGAGTCTCTGGCTCACTCTTTGGGGGCCCCACCCAACGCCCCCCACCTTGTCCCTCCTGCTCCGCCGCACGCTGGGACTCAGTTTCTCCATGCACAGTACCAAATCGGGGTGTTTGGGCTGTTCAGAACGCGCGGAGGATAACACCAGCAGGCTCGGAGGCCTGCACGTGAGGACTGTGGGGGGAGGCAGCGGGGAATGTCACGGCCTCCCCCGAGTTACAGGTGAGACAACAGGCATCCATTAGGGCAGAGACTGGCCCAAGGCCACAGTACCAGCAGGTGGCAGAGAGACACAAGCCCAAACAGCCTTGTTCCCGCCTCCATCGTGTGCCCAAGTTTGGCCCACGTCCAGTGCTCTGCTCCCACGGTTGCCAGGAGGTGCCCGGAGTCACAGATTCCCAGGGCCCCGGAGCCTAAATTTATTTCCCAGGCGGCTGGGCTGCCCCGGTACTCTGCAGCCTCGGGAGAGCCTCGTAGACATGCCAGTGGCAGGTGGCGCTGAGAGTGGAACTGCAGGCAGGGGCTCCCAGTCTCTGAACAAGTGGCAGGCATGCTTGTGGTTGGGAGAGGAGACCGTGAGTTTATCTCCTGCATGCCCCCAAGGCTGGCACCCTTGGCTCTCAAAAGAAATAGCTTATAGGCAGACGCAAGGGAGAGGGTGTGTCCGTTTCCACAGGGGGTCTCAGGAATCAGACAAACCCCAGTTGTGAGTCTTGCTCTGCTACTTTCAGCCCTGTATCACTTCAGGCAGGTGATGGTCCTGCTCTGTGCCTCAGTTTCCCTGTCCGCTCAGGGTGGCTTGCAGAGAGTTCCCCTCTGGCTGAGGCTGGGACAGTGGAAAGTGGGGATCAACCGAGCAACATGTTTCCAGTTCTTGAAGTCCAGGGGCAGGACTTGGTGGCCAGCACCGTCTGCTCTGGGGTTAGGTTCCAGCCTACCTCACTTATGGTGCCTAAAATTCCACCATGTAGCGTGCCCGCCCCTAAGGTATACATCTACACAGATATTCTTGGGGGGGGGGGCGCGGCGGGGAGGTTGCCAGATAAAGTACAGATGCCCAGTAAATTTGAATTTCAGATAAACAGTGAATAATCTCTTGGTATATGTGTCCCTGCCTCCCTCCAGCAGGCCTGGCCACCTGCACAGGGTCTGGAACACAGAGATGAGATCAGCAATAGCTCCCCCCACCCCGATCCCCATCCCCGCGCTCCCACCGCCCCAAGCCTGAAATTCCACCATCAGCGCATTGGTCTCAGGGCCTAACACTGGGACACTGGAGGGATCAGCGGCCACTCCCTTCCCTTAGCAGGACTGTGCCCAGGGACAGGATGCAGGGTGGGCAAGCACCCGCCCAGGGGCCGAGACCCTTCCCGGTGACTGAGATCCCACCGTCGGTGTTGTGCCCCAGGTTGTAAGCACTAGGTTCCCCGCGCCCCCCCTCCACCCCCCGGCCCCGGGTTTCTGGAACCCAGTGTCTTGGGAAGGACTTTGCCGCCTGCAGGAGGAAGTGGCGGGCGGAAGTGGAGCCCGTGCCTGAGGCCACCCTTGTCCATTGTAAGGACAAGAAAGGAGGATTGTGTGGGCCGGCGGGACGGGCGCGGACTTGCACACGGGCTGCACGCAGCGCAACCCCGCGGGCGCCATGCACGCGCCGCGCCCGCGCCCACACCTCGGTGGACACGTGCGCGCGCACAGGAGGTCGGGACCCGCGCCCTACCCCGGGCAGGCAGGCGGGGCAGCGGGCCGGCGCCAGGGAGGAGTGGGGAGTTGGGCTGCAAAGGGGGCGTTTCCACATCTCCACCGCAGGGCCTTTTCCCGCGTCCATCTCTCCCAACCTTGTGTCTGTCTGTCTCTGTCTCTGTTTCTCTCCCCATTTCTACGTCTCTCGGGGTCTCCCCTTCCCCTCGGTCCCTGTCCACGGGGCAGGTCAGTGGGGACTCGGATCCAGCCTCCCTGTCCCACACCACGTGCTGCGCATGGGAGCCCCCGGGGGGGGGGGGATGCCCAGATCTAATCTCCATCTGGACCCCTGGCCCCTGAGGGCCAGAGCCTAATTCCTTGTGACAGCTGAGCCCAGAGACCCCTGGCTCCCAGCGATCTCCCCCCCCCCCCGCCGGCCCACCACGACAGCTTTCCACCCCTGCCATTCCGTTGGGGGGATTTGCACCCTCTCCTCACCCCATCCAAATTAAGCCTCTGTGGCCCCTGCATGAAATTCCACCGTTGTGGCCGCCCCTGTATCGGGGCAGCTGACCCAAGTCGGGGCCCCGCTTACACTGGGCCAGGCGGGCGATCCGGGCGTCCAGGGTGCGAGGCGGCCGGCGCAGTGGGGTCAGCGAGGGTCCCAGGTGGTGACTGAGGAGCAGGCCGTCCCGACACATCCAGATGGAGAGCACCGAACTGCAGAGCACCGAGGCCAAGGCTGCCGCCTTCCAGCGCTGCATCCTCGGCCTGCGGGCACGCGATGGTCAGCCCCACGGCCTCCGTCTGTCTGTCTGTCTGTCAGGCAACAAACGGGAACAGGGCGCTGGGCCAGGCACCGGGGACCCGGTGCGGCCCCTGATTTCCAGCCACTTCTGCTTAATGATCAGTAATAACGTAGACATGATTCGTCAAGGAACCCTTGAACAAGGTTGTGAAAAAATGCTGCCCAAGAAAGGAGTGGGCCCTGTACCAGGAGTAGCAGGGGACCCGCCCCCATCTGGGGGTCTCAGAGTGCTTTCCTGAGGATTGACGGAAGTCGAGCCTTGACCAAAGGTAGAAGTCGGCCAGGCACAAGAGAATGGCATCTCAGGCAGGAGGAACAGCCAGTGCAAAGGTCCTGAGGCTGGACCAAGGTTGGCCAACGCAGCCAGGAGGCTGGAGTGGCTGGAGCCCAGTGATTTTGGAGGGGAGCCTGGAAGGAGGTGAGGGCACTCCCAGCAGGGGGCACTGTGGGACTGGGGCGTGGAGAAGACAATGTGCTCTGATGTGTTCCTAACATATTGGGGCCCTCGGGAGTGACGTCCTGCCCCTCTCTGAGCCTGGGTTTCCAGACAGAGATTAAACTGATGCCCAGAAGCGGGCATCGATGGACCAAAGCTGCACTCGACCCACCACCCCCAGGCCTTTGCACAGGCCGGTCCTCCCACCCAGCACATTCTCCTCTCCTCCTCCCCACTCCCCTCCCCCTCTCAGTCTCAGCTCGGAGGGCGTCTCCCCCAGGAAGCCTTCTCCGGCTGCTCCTCCTCGCGCCCTTCCTCCTCCCCAGCCCCGGGTGGGCGCCGGTGTGCACCCTCTGGGCCCCCACAATGGCCTGAGCTTCTCCCGGTGAGGGACTGGTGACTCAGGGCTGGGACCGCCTAGCCCCGCGCACTATGTGCACACAGTAGGTGTTTCGTAACGCATGCGCACTCCCGCTCACCCCGTCAGAGCCCCTCCCCGCCGCCGGGCGCCCCCGCCCGGGTTTACATTCCCGGGCCTGGCAGCCTGGTGGCGGCCCGCGCGGGGTTGGCGGTCCGCCCGGTGTAAACATTTACACGGAGCATTGAAAGCCGCGCTGGATGCCGGTCAGCGCCTGGGCTCGGCCGTGGGGTGCCGGGCGCCCCCACGCGCGCCCCTCGGGCGGCTCAGGCTGCGGGCCACTGTGCGGAGCCGGCATTTGCGTGCGATTTGCTTTGCAGTTTTGCATGGACCCCGCACTGGCGGGTTCGGCGCAGTGGGTCTGGAACCGTCTCTCCCCTCAGCCACCCCCCCTTCCCCCCCCCGCCCATGGAAGCGCTGGCGCAGGACCTACAGCCGCCAGACAGTAGCCGGGGACATTTATTAAGCGCCTGCTGTGTACCAGACCGGGTGCGGAACCCACGAAGAAGGCAGCATGATCTCCATTTTACAGCTGGGGAAAATGAGGCACAAAGCAGGTAGGGGCTTATCCAAGGTCACAGCTAGACAAGCATCTGGGATTCGAACCCGGCTGCAGGCGCTGCGCTGTGCTTGGCAGCCTTGGAGTCCCCCTGAGGACTTGCCCCGCTTGGGGGTGTTTGGATAGGGCCGTTTTGGGGACTGCTGGTGGCGCTGGCAGAGAATGAGCTCCCCCACACGGGGGCGTGAGAGAAAGCCGGGCCAGCCTGCAGATCGGAGGGCACTTGACCGCGCCTGGCGTGCTGCAGGAACACTGGTGGCCCATGAGGCTGGAACAGAGTGCGCGAGGCGGAGGGGGGGGGGGGGGAGGCCGGGGGGGGGCCCGGGGCAGGTCACGCAGGGCCTCGGGGGCCGCGGGGAGAACATCTCATTGTCAAGCTTGTGCAGCAAGGGGAGGACAGCCCCCGAAGTTGTCAGGTGTCCAAACCCGCCCCTTGGCTCTAAAGGAGCACCTGCTTTATGCTTTGGGGGCACAGAGCCCTCCCTGCACGCCCAGCACCCTGCCTGCTCTCGCACCCACGTCCTGCCGGGGTGTGCCTCGGTTTCCCTGTTAGGCTGGAACGAGGCCCCTGCGCCGCGCCAGGCTCTGGTCCTGGGTTTCTGCTGAGGGCTTCGCATGGGGGCGGGGGGCTGAGAGGCTGGATGGGCCCGGAGACGGCCTGGCCACGGGAGCCCCTGGTGTCCTTGGAGCCGCAGACCCCCCGGAGCTCTGATGGGGGGCAGGAAAGCAGAGGGCCAAGGGTGGAGGGGGCCCAGTAGGTGCGGCTGATAAGCGTCTGTTAACAATGGGCCTTTCAGTAAGGGGGTCACCCAACTGGTTTGTCTGTGGTGCGGACCTGACCCAGAGGGGTGCTGCGGGTGTGGCGCATGGCGCGGGGAGGGGGCCCGGGGTGCACCATGCGCGTCTCTGGGTCCCGGAGGCCCCCCGGTCCTGGGGAGGCGGACGCACAGCACACGTGGGGGCGCACAGTCACTCGCATTCGGCCTTCTTGTCCTCGGTCACACACTTGGGTGCTCTCACTCCCCTGCACACCCAGACAGTCCTGCCCACACCCTGGGACACGCTGTCGCTTGCACGCTCCAACACTGTCCCACTTACACTCCCTGTTTTCATACTCACCAACTCCAGCTCGACGGGGCTCGCACACTCAGGGGTTTTCCCACGCCCGTGGGCATTTTCTCACTCGTTGGAAACTCGCGGCCATGCTATCGCACTCTCACGGGTGGGTGTTCTCACACTTCCATCCATATAGGAGGACACTTACGCACGAGGTCATTGGCACACACGGACTCCCAACATTATCTCATTCGTGTCCTGAAACATGATTAAACGGACACACTGGAACTCAATCACACACACACACCTCAGCAGGAGCACACCCACGCACTGGTGTCCTGCGCTCACATACAGGGGCACTCACACCTGGGCATATTATCCTCACACTCACATTATGACCCTTGAAGATGAGGATGTTCACACATCACTGTATTTCACAAACTCACACTGTCATACTTGGGCATTTTCCGTGACATTCACATGCTGTTACACGTGAATAAGTGGATTTTAAAAAATTCCAGGATAATTAACATACAGCATTATATTAGTTTCAGGTATACAATATAGTCATTCGACAATTCTGTACGTTTCTGGGCATTAGGATCCCAATCCCCTAACTCCCCCATCCCCCCACCCTCCTCCCCTCTGGTAACCACCAGTGTGTTCTCTGTAGTTAAGAGTCCGCTTCTTTGTTTGTCTCTTTTTATTTGTTTTGTGTCCTAAATTCCATATCTGAGTGAGTGAAATCATAGGGTATCTGTCTCTCTCTGCATGACTGATTTCACTTAGCATAATACCCTCTAGATCCGTCCATGTTGTTGCAAATGGCCACATTTCATTCTTTTTTATGGCTGAATATTCCACTGTATATACGCACCACATCTTCTTTATCCAGTCATCGATCAATGGACACTTGGGCTGCTTCCATCATTCGGCTATTGCAAATAATGCTGCAATAAACATAATGGTGCACATATCTTTTTGAATTAGTGTGTTCGTATTCCTTGGGTAAATACCAAAGAATCATATGGTACTTCCATTTTTAATTTTTTGAGGAATCTCCGTACTGTTTTCCAGAGGGGCTACACCCGTTTGCATTCCCACCAACAGTGCATAAGGGTTCCCCTTTCTCCGCATCCTTGCCAACACTTGCTGTTTCTTGTGTTGTTGATTTTAGCTGTTCTGACAGGTGTGAGGTGATACCTCATTGTGGTTTTCATTTGCATTGCCCTGATGATGAGGGACGTCGAGCATTTTTTCATGTGTCTGTTGGCCATCTGGATGTCTTCTTTGAAGAAATGTCTGTTCATGTCTTCTGCCCATTTTTAAGTGGATTGTTCTTTGTTAGTTTAGGTTTTTTGGTGTTGTTTTGTGTTAGTTCCTTATATATTCTGGATATGAACCCCCAAGCAGCTATGTCACTTGCAAATATCTTCTCCCATTCTGTAGGTGTCTTTTAGTTTTGTTGCTTGTTTCCTTCACTGTACAGAAGCTTTTTATTTTGATGTAGTCCCAATAGTTTATTTTTACTTTTATTTCCCTTGCCTCGGGAGACCTATCTAGAAAAACGTTGCTATGGCTGATGTCAGAGACATTACTGCCTGTGCTTTCTTCTAGGATTTTTATAGTTTCAGGTCTCACATTTAGGTCTTTAATCCATTTTGAGTTTATTTTGGGGCATACTGTAAGAATGTGGTCCAGTTTCATTCTTTTGCATGTAGCTGTTCAGTTTTCCCAACACCAAATGAGGAAGAGACTCCCTTTCTCCCCATTGTGGTTTCTGGCCTCCTTTGTGGAAGATTAATTGCCCATATAATCATGGGTTTATTTCTGGACTTGAATCAGTGCCTTTATTCACTCTTCACAGCTGCCTAGTATTTTATTGTAGCAAAAGACCCCAATTTGACCAGCCCCACATTGATGGACATGGAGCTGGTACAAAACACCCCGGTAGGCACGTCCCTGGCATTTGGGCCAATCCCTCTAGAGAGGGTGGGTTCCTTTTAAATTATGATGCCCACCAGTTTTCCTTTCTTAGAAACTCTAGAGTAGCCTATACTTTTGATAGAAATGTAACAGGTCACACATATACTTAATATTTTTCGGTAGCCACATTTTCAGAAATGCAAAACAACAGTGAAATTCATTTTAATAAGGCTGTCTTCAACCCACTGGATTCTAACTAGTATTATTTCCATGAGTAAATGATATAAAAATTATCACTTACATTGTTTCTTTGTACACCTTGGAAATCTGGTGTGTCTGTTACACTTGGTATGCCTCAAATTTGGACACTCGGTTTTCATCAACGATCCTTGATCTGCATTTGGATTCCATAAGATGGACAGTTGAAGAAGCAGATTTGCACATCCAGGATGTTCCAAATATACTTCGAAGGTTTGCAATCATTGAATTGACTATCTGAGGTTGCTTTTGGTTCTGTTTGATCTTCCTTTTTATTTAAAGACTAAGTCATCTCTGCACCCAACGTGGGGCTCGAACTCACAACCCCGACATCAAGAGACACACGCTCTGCCGACTGAGCCACCGGGTGCCCTACTTTCTATTTTTGAAGTTGTTTTTGATTCAGAGAAGAGAGTATCAGTTTTTAAATTTTAAATTAGCATAAAAAACGCTGTTTCTCAGACACAACGGCCACATTGCAAGGGCTCCATGGCCTTACAGGGCAGTGGCGGCCGAATCGGATGGTGCAGAGACAGAGCCTTTCCCCGACTGCAGAAAGCCCCGTGGGATGGCGCCTGCTCTGTGCGGAGCTCCACCTGCAAAGCGGCAGAGGAGCTCGGGGTTAGGTCAGGAAGGGACACTCTAGGTTCTGGATCACAATGGCCCTAGCCGGGGTTCAAGCCTCAACTCCAGGGCACTGGGGAAGGCTGGGGAAGGCTGGGAGTGGCAGGGTCAAGGTGGGAGCTGAGAGCCTTGGGACCTACCGCAGCCCCCTGGGGACCCCTCCCCACAGGGGCTGTGCCGCCTGGCGGCTGGGGAGCCCGGGCTCTGGGGCTGGGATTCCAGCTCGGCCCTGTCTCCCGCCGAGTCACGTGGCCCCAGCGTGCTCATCTGTAAACTGCCAAAACACAACAGTGCCGACCCCAGGGCTCACGAATGTCCTGTTGGAAACCCCGGTGTGGCCGCAGGCGTGGGCTGTCGCGTTTCTCATCAGTGATGCTCTCTCCGCTGTCGCCCCTCTCCCCGCTCTCTCCACAAGTTTTCCCTAGCTTTCGAGAACTCCCTGCATCCTGACTACGTCACGGAGAAGCTGTCCCTGCGGATCCTCCTGGAGGAGGCCTCCTGGAGGCCTGCGCCGTACCGTGGTGCTGGGTCCGAGCAGGAGGAACCACGAGAAATTCCTGCCTCCTGACGCCTTCATCCACGTCAATGACTTCCAGAGCCCCAAGGAACTGGCCCAGGCCCTGCTGCCGCTGGACACGGACCACGCCCTCTACCACCGCTACTTCTGCTCGCGGGAGACCCTGCGGCCTCGATCCTTCCGCAGGGCCCTGATGTTCCGCAAAGCCTGCTGGCGGCTGCAACAGGAGTCCCCCTACCAGACGGTGCCCAGCACAGCCTCCTGGTTCACGTGAGCTGGCCAGCCTGGGGCGTGGGCTGCTCCAGACACACCTGCTGGGGACCTCACTGCCAGGGTGGTGGCTCACGGATTGCTGGGGAGCTCACTGAGCTGGGGCTTCACCTACTGAGCACCTGTGTGGCCAGGAGATCAGCTCTAAGGGATCCTACCTCCCAGGAGCCTCACCTCCGGGGGTCTCACCTGCTGGGGACCTCGGTTGTTGGGGACCTCGCCTGCCTGGGGACTCCCCAGTTAAAGGAGGGGCGTCCTCACCTGCTGGGAATCTCACCTGCTGGAATCTCATTTACCTGGGACTTCACCCACCCGCACTATGCTGCCAGGACATCGGCTCTAGGGACCTTAGCTGCCAGGGGCCTCACCGCCTGAGGGGCCTCACCTTCTGGGAACCTCGGCGGTTGGGGACGTCACCTGCTGGGGATCTGAAACAGGTCATCTAGCCTCACTGGGACACACTTGCTAGGAGCCCCACTGAACTGGGGTGTCACCTGCTGCACCCCTCACCCACTAAAACTCCCCTTGGGGTCCCGCTCACTGGTGAGGGGTCTGCCAGATTTGCTTGTGGTTTCGTTGCTGTTGCTAACTGCCCGCGGGGTATGCAGAGGGACAATAATGGCACCATTCTCCGGATGGGAATGCTCCGAGGAAAACCGATGTCTTCTCCCTGATTTTAGAACAGCGGTTTGCACCGAGGGCCGCTCTGCCTGCCCGGGCACACTCGGCAAAGGCTTGGGAGGCTGGTGGTTGGCACAGCTGGAGATGGGCTGACAGCATCCAGTGGGTGGGGGCCGGAGATGCTGTTCAACAGCCCACAGGCCCAGGTAGGCCCCCCAAAACCAAGAATGGCCTGGGTGCCAATGTCAAGAGGTGGAAAAACCCTGGAGGCCAAGCCCCACAGTGGGTGGGAGTGGGGACCAGGCTGTCTGGGGGTCCATGGGGGGGCAGGGCTGGGACAAGTGTAGAGGGAGGGCAGGGACTGCCCACGAAGGAAGGGGAGGAGGGCAGAGTGGGGTGCTGAGCACGTGTAGCCCTGAGACTGTGTGTGACAAGTGCTGACCACGGGGGCTTGGAGTGAGACCCCTGGCGAGAGATCCCACTGGGTGTGGCCAAA
>NW_022590584.1:0-12017 GCF_004348235.1 Phoca vitulina | reverse complement strand
CATGCATTTTATTATTTTGGTGCAATTGTAAATAGGATTGTTTTCTTTCTTTTTTTTTTTTTTAAATTTTATCATGTTATGTTAGTCACCATACAATACATCATTAGTTTTTGATGTAGTGATCCACGATCCATTGTTTTCATATAACACCCAGTGCTCCATGCAGTACGTGCCCTCCTTAATACCCATCACCAGGCTAACCAATCCCCCCTCCCCCCTCCTCTCTAAAACCCTGTTTGTTTCTTAGGTCCATAGTCTCTCATGGTTCATCTCTCCCTCCAATTCCCCCCGCCCATTTTTCCCTTCCTTCTCCTAATGTCCTCCATGTTATTCCTTATGTTCCACAAATAAGTGAAACCATATGATAATTGACTTTCTCTGCTTGACTTATTTCACTTAGCATAATCTCCTCCAGTCCCATCCATGTTGATGTAAAAGTTGGGTATTCATCTTTTCTGATGGCTGAGTAATATTCCATTGTATATATGGACCACATCTTCTTTATCCATTCATCTGTTGAAGGGCATCTCAGCTCTTTCCACAGTTTGGCTATTGCGGACATTGCTGCTATGAACATTGGGGTGCATATGGCCCTTCTTTTCACTACATCTGTGTCTTTGGGGTAAATACCCAGTAGTGCAATTGCTGGGTCATAGGGTAGCTCTATTTTTAAATTTTTGAGGATCCTCCACACTGTTTTCCAAAGTGGCTGTACCAACTTGCATTCCCACCAACAGTGTAAGAGGGTTCCCCTTTCTAGGATTGTTTTCTTAATTATTAATTAATAAATGCAACAATTTCTGTATATTGATTTTGTATCCTGCGACTTACTGATTTCATTTATCAGTTCTAGTAATTTTTTGGTTCATATATAAGCTTATTATAAAATTAAATCAATGTTTTTGTTCTCTGAAGGATAGTTGCATGTTAGATTGCCTTTCTTTTTATTTATTTATTTAATTAAAAAAAAAGATTTTATTTATTTATTTGACAGAGAGAGACAGTGAGAGAGGGAACACAGCAGGGGGAGTGGGAGAGGGAGAAGCAGGCTTCCCACTGAGCAGAGAGCCTGATGTGGGGCTCGATCCCAGGACCCTGGGATCATGACCTGAGCCGAAGGCAGACACTTAACTACTGAGCCACCCAGGTGCCCTGCCTTTCTTTTTCTATAATGGCTTTGCCTCTTATTAAACTTTCAACAGCAGAGTTAGGGTAAAGACCTTTGTGTTTATAGTCACATAAATATATATGTAGAATTAACCCATCATACAGGTATGTATGTGTATATACATACAGGTATGTGTATAACTTCTGATTTAAAATTTTGTTTCTGAATCCAATCCCTATTTTAGAAATTTTAGATTTCTATTCTATCTTATTTGATGCAACATTTATTTTCAGTTTGTATTGATATACTTGATTTCATTTCATGCCTACAAAATATCTGCTACAGGTGAGCCTGTTTTGGTTTCAATTTTGTTAATTGATTTGGCCAATCATTCTAAAGTTACCACTGGAAAGAATTGTTTTACATAGCTCTTTTAACACAACAGAGTACAGAACAGAAGAGTAGTGGTATAGCTGCTTATTTGTATGATTGAAACAGAAAACTTATATTTAGAGTTGAGATTAGAATGCTTTCCAGTTTTTCTAAATGCATCATCATATTTTTCTCTTGAGTCCTGTCAGCTTCATGCTTAAAGAGATCTAGCCATGCACTGAATGCCATATAGTGTAATGTCATGCTGAAATTCAGGAGAGTAGGGATCCTATTTCCTCAGTCTGCCTTTTATTGCTGTCAGTGGTTTTCAGTGTGACTTCTGGTGCCAAGTAGTTAGGAACAATGTTATCATCAGAGAACAGTGCGTGGGTTTTAATGCCTTGTAATGCTAGAGCAGACAAGTCATACTTTCAGAATGAATCTCCAGAGTCATGTGCTATCCTCCATTTGTGTGTGTAGTAACCTCTGTTGTCCACAGAGAGCTTTGACCTTTCAGCAAAAGTTGAGCATGTCCAGTACAAGGAGTTATGTTGTTCAGCTGAGTTAGAACTTCTACTTCTTTATACATTCAACCCAACTCTTAAAGCATTATTTCAAATGTCTTTATTTCACAGAGATATCTTTTTTCTCAACTGCTCTAATGCTGCTTTTGTTTTGTGTTTATTAGGTCATAGGCTTTCAGGGACAGCCTACATGAAGATTTTTAAACCTACTTGACACCATGAGGCTATTTGAAGCTAGCAAGTTCTGGAAGTTAATTGGGAAGTTCTGTTCCTATGGGCAAAATTGTCAAGGAGCATTTGAGTTTAGAGGTCAGATATGGTTTGGGTAAAAAACAGTGACACCTCAGATCTTACCATCCTATTGCAAAAACTCTGGTCCCAGCTGGTTTTCTTTCACCTTCTCTTCAGGTGAAGACTTGTAGGACACAGAGCAAGCAGGGTAGGTTTATTTTGGACAGGGCAGCAGATATTTCACAAGTAGATTTAACTCACACTCTTTTTATAGAATCTTCTGGTGGTATATTTATGGAAACGATCTGTAGTCATCCATGATCTATAAAGTCAGAGTGGATAGAAGGGAGACATATCCTTTTAAAGTTCTTTCTCAGCAAGTTCATAATTTGTCCCTGGAGGATATTTCTAAGCATATTTTTCTTGGCATGTTTAAAAACTTTGGTCTTCTTTTTCTAATACAGAAGTTTTAATGGCCTTTCAAAATGCTGAATTTGCATTTTTAATAGTTCTTTCCTGCTTGAGCATTTCTGCCTCTTTATAATTAGAATATTTCAAAGTAGAACTTATGGGTATTTTCTCATATTTCTGTCAAAATGATGCTCTATTTTAACTATATAACATTAAATAAGTTTTAAGAAGTAATGATAGGCTAAATAGAAATTTTCATTCAAAGGGTTTATTCAAGTTGTACATATAAACAATTAATTCTTTAAGCAGGCTCTTATATCATTTGTCTAAGAAGAAACTAAAGTTAGGAGGAGCCCAATAAATTACCCACACAGGTATGAACATTTTTATTAATAGGATTTGACTAACATATGGTCTCTAGATCTAGAGAGATGATATTTTAGACTTAGACATGATCTGGAAGGGTGATTTAATGTTTTATTATATTTCATTTTGATATGTGATTTTATATATGTTGGGTTTTACATCTGCTTATGGGAGTTTGTTAAGTTCTCTTTGTAGTTAATTGTTTCAGGGAGAAGAGCTAAAGAGAACAAATGTTAAATATGTAGAGGAATTGTAAATCCTTAGATAGAAAAAAGAATATTAAGACCTTATATTTACCAGTAATTTCTGTCTACAAAAATGTTTTTTTCCTTTGTGTTAGAAAAAAATTTTCCACTAAATAAAAAAATGTATTTTTATTTTTTTTAATTAAAGAATTTAATTCTTACTAAATTCCTACTCTGATGTTGTAAATTTTTGTGTTGGAGCAAGGAGCAGAAACCATTTCTGGTGAAGAAATTACGCTGTAAAAATTTAGCTCTGGTCACAGGTGGAGACTACTTTGTGTTCATCCTACTCTTTTTTACATAACTCATATCCTTTGCAAAAGAGACTAACCTGGGACCCAGTAGCAGGTCTTCTGTGGCCTCAAAGGACTTACTACTCTCCTTTCCATTGCTAGGTGATATTCATCCCAAAGGAGAATTCCTGGATCATTGTAATAGGACTAGGGAAGGGAAGAAGGAAGAGAGCTGTAGTTATTAGAAACCCCTCCCTCTGACTCCTATAATGTAGTTTGCTTATTAAGAGTTCAAATGATAATATAACCAATACTTGGTTTTCCCACATGGATGGGTTAAAAAGAACTGGCATAGAACTCCTTTATTTCTCTAGCTAAACTTGGATATAATCTGAAACAAACAGTACCATTTACCTAAAATATTTAGAGAAAGGAGTATTTTGGAGGTAACTGTACATTTTTATTATCTGGGACTTAATAATTTAAACCATATACCATATAATAATGTCAAAGTTTATCATATAATAACAGCCTCACATCTGCAGGTTTATGTGATATATGTGTCATTCCTCACAGGGAAAATACTCTGGGTAATTTGAGAATTTTATAAGGGGACTAATCATAAAAGTCTGGGCAGAGTATGAGAGAAATCATACAGGATTATACAGTGTCCTGAACTAGTAACATTACTATCTCTAGACTGAAAAGGGAGAGGATAAAGTGATTTAGTGAAGAGAGGGAGAAGGAGGGAGAGAGGAGAAAGGTGTATGGAGAAAGCTATGTGCAAAGTATTTTATAGCAGCTGACCTTTGGCAGAGACTGATAGTTTGAACCAACTCTTCAGTGAAAGAATTGGAGGAATCTCAGTCTTTTGTCTCCTTCAGATCAACTGGCAAGTGTACTCCATTTGATGAATCCAACCAAAGTAAAAAAGCAAGGTTATCCATTGTTGCAGTCCATTTGGACCAGACCCTTGGGGTGCAATGTAGGGTGGAAAAGATTGAAGAGAAGATCTAGAATGACAAACAGAAGACATCAGAATAATACGTAATTTAAAATTTGAAGATTCAGAAGATACTGAAATATTTTTGAATGTTTGTGAATAATTATGAGCATTGGTTGTCATTTAATAGTATTTTAGGAAATTATTCTGAATATGTAATAATTCACTGATAATTCTGGATATCTATCTATCTATCTATCTATCTATCATCTCTCTATCATCTATCTATCTATCATCTATCTATCATATCTATCATCTATCTTGTTTGGCATCTTACTATAAAGTGAAGGATTGCAGAGGCATCCACAGGAAAAAAAAAAGCAATATCCTTCTATCTCATTCTTCTAGTTATTTACTTTTTTTAATTTTAAGTTTTTATTTAAATTCTAGTTAGTTAACATATATGGTAAAATTGGATTCAGGTGTAGGATTTAGTGATTCATCACTTACATACAACACCCAGTGCTCATCAAACAAGTGCCCTCCTTAACACCCATCACCCATTTAGCCCATCCCCCAACCACCTCCCTCCATCATAGTTATTTACATTTACACTTTCTAGGTTTTTCCTCTAATGAAGTAATGAGGACAAAAATAATATTTAAAAAAGTAAACCCTGCCATAGATAAGGTATGTCTTTTTTTTTTTTTTTTTTTTTTTACTGTAAGCCCTTAATAGAAAGAAGAGTGGAAAAAAATAGTTGAATAGCCTCTGATTAAACAAGGTTTACTAGAATAAGGCATTTCAGTCTGTGTTTACAATGAATACCTTTTAATCTAAGATGTTTTGAGAACATTGTGGTCAAAATATCTCACAATGCTTTACATCCTTGTACTTTGGGCCACTATCCATACTGAACTTTCCCTGTATAATCTATTCTTTTACTCTATCAAAGGAAAATATTGTACAGAACAAATGACAGGAAGAAAGACTTTATTCAAGGCTATTGAAATAGAAGAGTGAAACCAAAGTACAGTTCGAACTCAACTCCACTAAAACGAAGGACAGGATAATTTTTTTCTTTTTCTTTTTCTTTTTAAAGATTTATTTACTTATTATTTGAGGGGGGGGAGGGGCAGAGGGAAAGGGAGAGAATCTCCAGCAGACTCCCTACTGAGGACAGGTCCCTATGTAGGGCTCCATCCCAGGACCTTGAGATCATGACCTGAGCCAAAATCAAGAGTCTGACACTTAACTGATTGAGCCACCCAGGCACCCCAGGGCAGGATAACTTTTAAAAGCTGGGGTTGGGTGAATTTTTAGGCCATCTCCATTTTTTTAAATTTTCATGATAGGAGGTAGTTTTACAACTGGAGAAAAGTGCCTCTCCCCATCAAAGCTTGGCTACTACCCTCCCACAAAAATGAGACAAAGGTGAGGTACTCGCTTCCTTAAGGATTACATTTAAAAAGGATGGCTCCCACATCCTTGAGAAAGACAATCCTGAGTTATAAAACTAATAAGAGTGTTTTAAAAAGATTTACATCTCAAAGAGTTAGGGAAAGAATTTACAGTTACACAGTTTTGTTAAAGAAAGCGCTCTAAGAAAATGAAGGTCAGGTGCTTCAGACAGGAAGAAGCCTGTCTCAAGTTTAAGTCAAGCTGAGGAAAATTAAGGCTATCTTGGTCATACACTTTTGTCTTCTCTCCTTTCTAATCTTCCATTGATCCTGTCTAGTTTAATCCTTTTACTTAGTGCATTTCCCCAACCCCCACAAAAACCTCCATACACTGTTAATATATATATATATATATATATATTTTTTTTTAATTTTATTATGTTATGTTAGTCACCATACAATACATCATTGGTTTTTGATGTGGTGATCCACGATCCATTGTTTTTGTATAACACCCAGTGCTCCATGCAGTACGTGCCCTCCTTAATACCCATCACTGGGCTAACCAATCCCCCCTCCCCCCTCCCCTCTAAAACCCTGTTTGTTTCTCAGAGTCCATAGTCTCTCATGGTTCATCTCTCCTTCCAATCCCCCCCCCATTTTTCCCTTCCTTCTCCTATTGTCCTCCATGCAATTATCAATTATCATATGGTTTCACTTATTTGTGGAACATAAGGAATAGCATGGAGGACATTGTTAATATATTGATGGTCTGCTATATCTATCTTTTTTGTTTTAACTGAAGATACAACATTCCTTACAACCCCCCTTTTTTGAAAAAGATTTATTTATTTTCATTCATTCATTCATTCATTCATTCATTCATTTAAGAGAGACAGAGAGAGGGGGAGGGACAAGCAGACTCTGTGCCAAGCATGGAGCCTGTCACAGGGCTGGATCCTATGTCCCAAGACCATGGCCCCAAGACCAGGACCTGAGCTCAAAGCAAGAGTCAGATGCTCAACCAACTGAGCCACCCAGGCGCCCCTGGTCTTACAACCCCTTTAAATTGAGACTCTTTGTTTCTTCAAACCACAAGCATTTTGGGATGGGGCATAGGAACCCATGACTGCTTCAGCTTTTCCCTTAATTGTTATAGAAAATATATTTACATACCAAAGCTCATATGCAACAGGCTGTGGCAATATCTATTGCTTCGTGTCCCTGTGCTTGATCAACTTCCTGGATACTTCTGCAGATTCACTAAAATCACTGGCTGCAGACTTGGAATCATTTTCCTTATCCCTGTCCTGGATTACCTTCCATCACCTCAATGTCTAATCTCAATGTCTAACCTCAAAGTTCCTGGAATTCCTCAAATTTAGAGACTTGCACTTTATTTCTACCCCAGTCATATACTTGGTTTTATTTTAAGCAACAGTACTTTGCCTTTTTTATCTTACATTATAGCATTCTACTCTCTCACTACCTGTTCCTTTTTTTCTATTTTCTCACTTCTTTGCTCCCAAAATGCTTGTTTATTGAGCTTCAGTCCCTTCTATTTTTTCCCTACGTCTCGGGTATACTCTTCTTCACTTTCTATTATATCTGGCTTTAGGTTGTAGTTAACTCCCTTGTTCCTTTTTATTTTTTGCTTCACTACCTTGGTAAGCCCTAAAAACTTGCCTCAGTCCAATTCTCACCCTTCCAGAATTTGTAGTTAGTTTTGCTGAACACACTTGGAAAAAATTATGTAAAAATTAATGGAACAAGAATTTTGGGTTTGGATCTATACTGAAATGACTGGGTCCTGGAAATCCTTTTACTCAGCTCTATTATTCCCTACAGCAGATATCTTAAAGACTCCAGAATAGCACTTTATTATAGCCATTCTTATTTTTTCTGATTCAAATATAAATACTGTTTATTTTGAAACATTCAAAACTATAGGGAAGGATAGGTAAACCACAGAAATGACTTTCCATCTATTTACTAATACATAGCCAATAACTCTACCATTCTAATTCTTTTTCTAAGCATTTTATATGTATAAAGAAATGTGTAATGTGTAATATATAATATTTATTTTGTGAATGTAGACTCATACTTACAATTTTATATTCTGCTTTTTTTCCTACCTAATATTTTGTCACAGGTGTTTTGTGTCATTACGTATTTTTCATTAACATGGCTTTTTAAGGGTGACATTATTTTAAAAGAAAGATATACTCTTTGTCCTTTTCTTATTGTAGGTGTTATCTACTTTTTGTTTAGTGTGACAATAAACATTGTTTTTTATAATCTTTGTGCTGAAGCTTTTGGAAAGTTGTCTACTTGTAATTCTCTCCATTTTCTCATCACCTGCCATGTGGCTTCAGCTTCAGCACTCCAGTGAAAATGCTTTAGCTAAATTCACCAATGGCATCGAGTTTGACAAATGCAGTGGACTTTTTTAGTTTTTATCTGCCTAGATTCTATAAATATCATTTGACACTAATCCATTTTTTTTAAAGATTTTATTTATTTATTTGACAGAGAGAGAGTGAGAGCAGGAACACAAGCAGGGGGAGTGGGAGAAGGAGAAGCAGGCTTCCCGCTGAGCAGGGAGCCCGATGCGGGGCTCGATCCCAGGACCCTGGGATCATGACCTGAGCTGAAGGCAGACGCTTAACTACTGAGCCACCCAGGCGCCCCTGACACTAATCCATTTTTGACCATGCTTTCTTAAAATATTCTCATCTCTTGACTTCCATGACAACACAAATTTCTGGTTTTCTGATATCTTTAGCTGTTTATTTTCAGTCATATTTTGCCAGCCTCATCCCTCTACCTGACATTTAAATGCTTGATAACTGAGTGGGTTCAGTCTTGGCTCTATTTTCTTGTCCCTCAGGATCCTTTTCCTAAGTGATCATATCCAACCTCATGGCATTAAATACCATACATATCCAATGAGTCTCAAATTTGTATCTTCGGTGCTGACCGCTCTTCTGAACTCTGAACCTGATATTCAACTACCTAACAACTTGACCTGGGTGTGTTAGAGGCATCTCAAATATCTCTGGATATTGCTGTCACCCACTGTTTCTCATCCATTTTTTCCCTTATCTCAACAAACAGTGCATCTATTTACCTAGTTGCAAAAACCAATGCCTAGGAATCATTCTTAGCATTTTCTCTTCTTTTCCCCTGATATCCAATTCATCATCTATTCCAGTTGGTCTCAACTCCAAAATGCTTCTATATTCTGCTCTTTTCTCTCCATCTATACTGCAATCAACCTAATACCCATTTTTAGTCATTTATTTTTCTAGTCTTTTTTCTTCTACCTGTCATTTGAATGCTTGGTATCTTAGGGCTTTATCTTAGACTCTTTTCTTACCGCCTTCTGGCTGATTTTCATGATTGCATTCTTGCCTGCTGTGCCAGGCAAAATTCTAAGATGACCCCAAAGTTCCCTGCACCCTGGTCTATATGCCCTGCAAAATCTTTCTCTTTGTGTGAGTAGGATCTCTTAATATCATGGGATAGTCAATAGTTGATATAGGATAGTTGATTAGGTGATGTTATATGATAAATGTGATGGGATTATTAGTCACATTTTCGATAACTGTATTAGGTAAGATTCTGTTGTAGCACATGGAAAAGAGATTGTCTTACTGGGTTTGAAAAATTAAGTTGCCATGTCGAGGGCCACATGGATAGAACTTGAAGGCAGCCCGTAGGAGTTGAGAGTGAATTTGGTGGACAGCCAGCAAGAAAATTGGGATACATACAAACACTGGGAATTGAATTCTGTTATCACTCAGTGAGCTTGGAGGAAGAACCCCTAGTATCAGATGTGATTTTCTTCCAGGCTGACACTGATTTAAGTGAGATCCACTGGTGAGATCTAGATCACAGGACCCAGCTAACCTGTATCTTTATGTTGTTTTAAGCTGCTACATTTGTGGTAATTTGTTATAAAGAAACCAATATTCTTCCCTCTTCCCGCAATCATTTCAAACACAGAAGAGAAGAAACTTAAAAACTTTTATATATTTACATGGCATTTAAGACAAAATAGCAATTTCCCTTTTTAGATTTATTGAGGTAAAATTGACAATATGTTTGTAGTGTACAATAAAGAATATATTTAAAGTGTACAATGATATGATTTGATATACATATCAAAAGTGAAAGTATTCCCCAAATCAAGGTAATTAACATATCCATCACATAAGATAGTTACTTTTTAATTATTTTTATTATTATTTTAATTCCAGTGTAGTTAATATACTGTGTTATATCAGTTTCAGGTGTAAAATATAGTGACTCAGTAGTTCCATATATTACTTAGTGCTTATCATAAGTGTACTCTTAATCCCCTTCACCTATTTCACTCATCGCCCACCCACCTCTTCTCTGGTAACCATCTATTTGTTTTCTATAGTTAAGAGTCTGTTTTTTTCGTTTGCCTCTCTTTTTTCCTTTTTGATTGTTTTGTTTCTTAAATTCCACATATGAGTGAAATCATATGGTATTTGTCTTTCTCTGACTGGCTTACTTCACTTAGCACTATACTCTTGATCTATCCATGTGGCAGCAAATGGCAAGGTATCATTCTTTTTTATGGATGAAAACATTTCATTATATATACATATAAATATATATTCCAAATATATATTAATTTAATTTATATTTTATACTATATATTTATTTATATATCATATATTTAAATATATATGTATTTATTATTCCTATATATATTTTGATATGATATATATATAAATTTATATATCTCACATCTTTTTTATCCATTCATCTATCAGGGGACAATTGGGCTGCTTCTGTAATTTGGCTATTGTAAACAATGCTACATTAAACATAGGGGTGCATATATCTTTTCAAATTAGTGTTTTTGTATTCTTTGGGTAAATACCCAGTAGTGTGATGACTGGATCATGGGTATTTTTAATTTTTTGAGGAAACTCCATCCTGTCTTCCACGATAACTGCTCCAGTTGGCATTCCCATTAACAGTGCATGAGGGTTCCTTTTTCTGCACATCCTCACTGACACTTGTTTCTTGTGTTTATTATTTTAGTAATTCTGGCAGGTGTGAAGTGATATCTCATTGTGGCTTTGATTTGCATTTCCCTGATGATGAGCAAAGTTGAGCATCTTTTCATGTGTCTGTTGGCCATCTGGATGTTTTCTTTGGATAAATGTCTGTTCATGTCTTCTGCCCAGTCTTTAATTGGATTATTTGGGGTTTTTTTGGGTGTTAAGTTGTATAAGGTATTTATGTATTAGGGATAGTAACCCTTTATTGGATATGTCATTTGCAAATATCTTCTCCCACCAAGTAGGTTGTCTTTTAGTTTTCTTGGTTGTTTCCTTTACCACGCAGAATCTTTTAATTTCGATGTAGTCAAATAGCTGAATTTTGCTTTTGTTTCCCTTGCCTGACATGGCATATCTAGAAAAATGTTGCCATGGCCAATGTCAGAGAAATTACTGCCTGTGCTTTCTTCTAGGATTTTTATTGTTTTAGGTCTCACATTTAGGTCTTTAATCCATTTTGAGTTTATTTTTTTTGTATGGTGTAAGGAAGTGGTCCCGTTTCATTCTTTTGCATGTAGCTGTTCAGTTTTCCCAACACCATTTGTTGAGGAGACTTGTTTTCTTTTTCCATTGCATATTCTTGCCTCCTTTGTGTAAGATTAATTGACCATATAATTGTAGACTTATTTCTGGGTTCTCTATTCTGTTCCCTTGATCTATGTGTCTATTTTTGTGCCAGTACCATACTAGTTTGATTACTACAGCTTTGTAGTATATCTTGAAATTTTGGATTGTGATACATCCAGTTTGGTTCTTCTTTTTCAAGATTGCTTTGGGTATTTGGGGTCTTTTGTGGTTGCATACAAATTTTAGGATTGTTTGTTCTAGCTCTGTGAAAAATACTGTTGGTATTTTGATAGGGATTGCATTAAATCTGTAGAGAGCTTTGGCTAGTATGGACATTTTCACAATATTGGTTCTCCCAATCCATGAACATGGCATATCTTTCTATTTGTGTCCTCTTCAGTTTTGTTCATCAGTGTTATATAGTTTTCAGAGTACATTTCTTTCACCTCCTTGGTTAAGTTTACTCATGCATTTTATTATTTTGGTGCAATTGTAAATAGGATTGTTTTCTT
>NW_022590583.1:0-12025 GCF_004348235.1 Phoca vitulina | reverse complement strand
TCACCTCGAAGCCTGGCAGAGCCTAGGATTCCTCTCTCTTCTGACCTGTCTGCTCCGCTCAGAGAAAGCCTCAAGTCCCTCACTCCTGACACGGAAGTCCAGACACGCCCCATACGGGAACTCTGCCCGGGGTCTCCCCGGGATAACTGCATGGGTAGGGCGATGTCTGGGGCGGAAAAACCCCTCAGTCCTAGCTCAGGGTCCTCATCTTGACTCCTGGCACAGCCTGAGCCACTTCCCTCTCTGGAGCTGAGCTCACCAGCCCCAGAAGAAGCCCTTCCCCTTCCCAAGAACATCAAGGTGGAAGTGAGGGAGCATCTTATGGGCCATTCTGCACCAGGGCAACTGAGGGTTGACGTCAGGTGCAGGGCAAGCTCCCTGTCACCATCCTCCCATCTGAGATTGTAGGCATATCCTGGGACGTGTCCAGGGCATTTATGTTTACTAAGGACAGGGCTTGCATGTCCTCCCTTTTGCAGATCTGATGCACCCCTCAGTCCAAGGCCCTCATTTCCGAGACTCCCTCTGTCGAAAGAGGGGGCACTTCTGCCTGACTGACCTGCCTGGGATCCCCCATTCTCATTACATGAGCAGCTTTCTGTGGGTTCCCCTTAGTCTGGGGAGTCTTCACAGTCCTCCCTCAAGATCCTCCTCTGGATGCCTGGCAGAGCCTGAGTCCCCTCCCTTCTGCCGACATGAAACTGGGCCCCTCACATCAAAGTTCTCACCTCTCCCTGATGCCCTAGTGAGACGTCAGGGGACACCCCATTTGGCCACCATGCTCTAGGGCCTCCCAGGGCTGAAAGCAGGTAAAAGGCTAGATTCTGTGGCACTTCCTCTATCTGGGTTTTGGGTCTATTTAGTCCTCCCTCAGGATCCTCACCTTGATGTTTGGCAGGGACCAGCCCCTCCCTTCTTTTGAGCACATCCAGTCCCAGGGCTAACCACAGAAACAGGGCAGGTTTCTTCAGGCCCTCAAATACTCCTGCAGGTCCTCACCTTGTCAACTAGCAAGGTCTGGATTCCTCCATTTGCTGACCTGTCTGCCACTCTCAGACCAAAGCCCCCAGCTTCCTGAGACCACCAAGCTGGAAATGAGGGAGGGCTGCTCAGCCTGGGACCCCTGCCTGCAGTCTCCCAGAACTAACACCAGCAGTGAGGCAGGATTCTGTGGGATACCCTCTGTTCTGGAATGGGTGGACCCCTTAGTTCTCTCTTGACGGTCCTCATCTTGTATCCTGGCTTCTCTATTAAATACCATGTAGGAAATTACCCCTTCCTGCCAGCTCTGACCATTTGTTCAAGTGCAACTCTTACAGAGAATAGTTTCAGGTTCCAGGCTAGATGCCAGGTGGGGTAGTAGCAGCACCCATGACAGAGAAGCCCAACTTCCCATAAGGTTTCTTCACCAGCCAGACTTAAACTTTGGAAACTTTTTATTCTAAAAAATTTACTTTCTACATAGAAGAGGCTGAACAGCATGATTTGGGAAGGTCCTACCTCTTTTGAGTTTATCTGATATTGCATTGTCCAGTGCAGTGATTTTCTTTTTTATAACCTTCATTCATAGTGAGAAATATATTATACATTGTACATCTCTCCAAAGTGTACATGTAATATATTTTTTTCATGAAAAAATACCTATCCTTACTATGGGTGATTCATTGTGATACCCACTATTCCGTTTTTAGTTCATACTTTATATTCTGCTAAAATATTTTTAAAACCAGTCCTTACTCACTAGTATGGTTTCAGATGATTATTAGCAGACTGGAGTCACACTGCCTCAATCAACCCCATCTTCCCTGCTGTCCTGACATTACCCCAGGGCTCCTGGCATCTGTGCTCTGAGGTGCAGTCTCAGATTTCTGCAATGAAGCAGAAGTTTAAAAAGGCTTGCTCCTCCCTATCCTGCCATCTGCCTTCTATTATTACAAGCTACAGAGTCCCCCCAACTTCTCTTAGGCCCAGAACTCCCTCGCCCCAAACACAAGTACTAGTTCAACACAGTCCTCAGTCTCCCCTAGGGGTTTCTCATGCTTTGTTGTTTAAATTTTATTATTGATATTTGTTTTTATTCTCCCTTCTATAGTTTTCTGGGCCTAATTCTGGGAGAAGACAGTAACTGAAGCTCTATTGTCATCTTGATATCTACAGGTAAGACATTAAGTCTGTAAATAAGAATTGACATCTTTACGATGATGTGTATTCCGTCAATGAATATGATATACTGCTCTGTTTGGGACTTATTTTATCTGAATCTGTTAGTAAATTTTTTTTAAAAGACTTTATTTATTTATTGTTGAGAGAGAGAGAGCACGAGCGGGGGAGAGGGGCAGAGGGAGAAGAAGACTCCCCGAGGAGCAGGGAGCCCGATGCAGGACTCGATCCTAGGGCCCTGGGATCATGACCTGAGCCAAAGGCAGATGCTTAACCGACTGAGCCACCCAGGTGCCCTGTTAGTAAACTTTTATAGTTGCTTCCATAAAGATCTCATACATTTTTGTAATGATTCATTTAAGATAATTTTTGGATTTTGTTGCTGTTGTGAATGAGATATTTTCTATCACATGCTCTAATTGATTATTGCTTTTGTGTGGCAAGGCTCTTGCTTTTGCTATAGTGAACTTACACTATCTTTTGAAGTTTCTTATTCATTTGAATATTCCACATGCTTATTCCTTAGAATTTTCTACATAGGTGATCATATCACCAAATAGTATCTTTCTTTTCAATATTCATACCTCTTACTTAGATATCCACAGCTCTGGCTTTGTGTTCCAGTGTAGTTTTGAATAGTAGAGGTGATAACATATATCTGTGTCTTTTCCTAGATTTTAATGGAAATGCTTCTAACATTTCACATTAACGCATGATGCTGTAGATTTCAGGCAATGGAAATCCCCTTGTGATCTTAGCTTGCTAAAAGATTTCCCATGAACTTGTGCTGAGTTTCTAAGTTTTTTATTTCTGTACCCATTAATGTAATCAAATGGTTTTTTTCTTCTGTTATGGGCTGAATTGTGTACCCCCAAATTCATATGTTGAATTCCTAAATCCTAGTAGCTCAGAATGTGACCGAGTTTGGAGACAGGAGCTTTAAAGACGTAATTAAGGTAAAACGAGGTCATTGGGTGGGCCCAAATCCAGAATGATTGGTGTCCTTATGAGAAGAGATTAGAACACAGTTAACACATAAAGGAAAGAGCTTGTGAAGATAGAGGGAGAAAACAGCCATCTGCAAGCCAAGAAAAGAGGCCTCAGAAAAAAACCAACCCTGCCATTGCATTGATCTTGGACCGCTAGCCTCCAGAATTATAAAGAAATAAAGTTCTATTGTTTAAGTCACCCAGTCTGCTGTGGTAATTTGTTAGGGCAGCCCTAGCAAACTAATAGACTCCTTTGATTTGTTAATGTAGGGAATTACAATGGAAAGTATTTTCTAATGTTAAGTCGTGTTTTCATTCCTAAAATATAGTCTGCTCATTTAATTCACTGCTGTGTTGAATATGCTATTAATCTATTTAAGATATTTACTGCTATGTGAGCAAGCTTAGCTCAAGTGTTATTTTCATGGGGAGTCCTCACCCGGCTTTTCAATCAGGGAGAGCCAGCCTGGGAGAAATAGCTGAATACTTGCCCATCATTTTGTATGCTTTAGAAGAGATTACATGAGATGGTGACTTACTTCTCCCTGACCATCTGGAAGAATTGGCCTTCAAAACTGCTTGACCTGGAACACGTAAGGGTTACTTGAGCTTTGAATACAGTTTCAGTTCATTTCATTAGAATTCTCTATTTCTTTATGAACCAATTTGGCCATTTTTTTTCCCTAAAAATGGTCCATTTCACTTAGGATTTCAAGTTTAATGGCATATTTATAATAAAATTTATAATAAAATTAATTACAGAAATCCTAAAACATACACACCAGTAGAAAGAATAGTATACTGTACCCAATATGCCTGATACTCAGCATCAACAATCATCAATGCATGGCCAATCTGGCTCTAATTATACCCCCATCTACCACCCCCTTTTTCTGCTGCTAGAATAATGTGAAGCAAACCCAAGACATCACACCATTCCTTCTCTAAGTATTTCAGTTTACATTTTTAAAAGATAAGGACTCTTTTATAAAATATCAACCCAATACAATAATCCTAAAAAATTAAGTCATTGATATAAAAGATGCAGTTATCTTTCACATTTAACTGATGGCCTTACATGTTTTTTTAAAACCAGTTTCCTTGAATTGGTGCTCAATTGGTGCCCTAAATCATTTATAATCTACAGTTTCCCCCACACATCACCTCTTTTTCACTGCAGTTTTTATTGTTACACAATAATAATACAAGTCTTATGTTCTGTCCTGGTTCCCATAGTCCGGATTTTGCAGACTACAACACTTTGGTGTCCTTTAATGTGTTCCTCGGCCCCCTGTATTTCTTTACATTGCTATTTAGAGGTAGAAGCTTGATCAGATTTTTTTTTTTTTGTATTTTTGGTTTATGTTTTGCAAGATTACTCCATAGGTGATGCTGTGCACTTCCGTTAGGAGGTGCAACATGTCTGTTTATCTCTCTTTGTGCTGATGCTTGCAGTAATTGATGATCATCGTGTTTATCCATTAATCCCTTAGGGGTTGAAAAATGATCATTCTCTCATTCTTTCTTAGTTTATTATCTATATGTAGAAACTGTTCCTTGTCTACCATTTGGTTATCCTGAGGGAAAGATATTTGTTGTGTTCTTTTATAATATTTAAATCTTTCTGCATCTATATTTTGTACAATTTAAGTTATAGTTTATTTCTACCTTTCTCTTTAGTAATTGATCATATTTATAAAACTTGTCTAATTTTATATGTATTTTCAAAGAACTGGCTTTATTATTTGGGTCTATTTTCTATTCTATTACTTATGCATTTAACTTCATTATTTCCTAACTTTTTAATTCTTTAGATTTAATGGTATTTATTCCCTAGCTTCTTGAATGGTTTGGATGTTTAAAATTTATTTCTAACACATCTATTTCATGCTATATTTCCCTCTAAGTAGCACGTGGGCTGCATCACACAGGTAAAGTTAAATATATCACCCTATTATTGGAATTTTTCAATATATACAAAAACTAGGCAATGTAAAAATTGTTTTTGAGTAGGATACGAAGAGGATGAGAGATATAGAATGTTATTTAGAAGAGGTTTCAAGATCCAAGGGTATTTTGGGTTTTGTTTTCATTTAGCTATTAAAGATTTTATTTATTTATTTGATAGAGACACAGCGAGAGAGGGAACACAATCAGGGGGAGTGGGAGAGAGAGAAGCAGGCTTCCCGCTGAGCGGGGAGCCCGATGTGGGGCTTGATCCCAGGACCCTGGGACCATGACCTGAGCCGAAGGCAGACGCTTAACGACTGAGCCACCCAGGCGCCCCTCATTTAGCTATTAATTAGAGGAGAAACTTAAACATATTTGACTGCTGGTAAAAGAACGGAGCTTATCCCAGGAATGTGATGAAGTTTAATACTAGAAAATCTGTCACTATAAGTGGCCACACATGTGACAGTCAGGAGTCATCCAGGAAAATAGAAACCATGGTAAATCTTTAACAGAGACGATTTAATTCAGGGAATTAGTTACATAAGTGATGAAGAAGCTAAACCGGCAAGTCAAGGAATCCAATAATTAGCAACAAAAAGAAGTCATTCCCACTTCTAGGTTGGAAGGACGGAGAGGAGATAGTGTTTCTGGAGCCTAGGTGTTGGGTTCAACAGGATCTGGAGCCATGGTGAATCAACCTGCTGGGCTGGAGCCATGGAAAATATGAAGCCATTGAAGAGGAAACCACCTAATGCAGAGGAAGAAGAAAAACTCTGGCTGCTCCATCCTCCTAGGTTCTAATCTCCAATTGGTTTCCCTGTTGGCAGAAGCCAGATAGCAAAGTGTCGGCCAACCCAAGAGCTGCAGCTAGTAGGATTCAGCCTGTGTATATTATAAGGCAGACCAGAGGACAAGTGAGGGATGGATCTAAGGGCAGGTAAGTCCAGGACAAGCATTCCACATTGACAGATTAAATGAGAAAAATCGTATCTAAACTGTTACAGAAAAGTATTCAATAATGTATCCTGTCCCCATCCCCTACCTTCCTCAGTCCAGGCTTGTTTAGGTGCCCTTCTTTATCCTTCCATACCCCTTCTATGGGCACCCACTATCATCATGCATTAATATCCAAGCTGTAATTGATAGTTTACTTGTCTATCTCCCGCCGGACTATAGGCTCTATGAGTGTAAAGACCATGCCAGGTCTCCCACTATATCCACTGTTTGCATATTGCTTGGATCAGAGTATGCACCGTAAATATCTCTTGTTAGATCATTTGATTTGCCAATGCTTTTTAATTGTTAAATATGTAATTATTTTAACTTCGTAATTTTTCCAAAGTTGAGTATCACACAAAAGGCATGATTGCACAAACACAAACACAGAAATTGATTATGGTAACTGCTTCCATCTAGTCAGATTACACTCTTACTTCAAGTAATGAGCACCAACCATTACCTAACCTAGGAATTGGATCATTCTAAATGTTTACCTGTCAATGTTTTAGAGACATAATCTTAGATACCTATGAAGGCTGAGAAGTGAAGAAATCATGGAATGTATATGTTGATAGCCTCAAGAAAAAGGTCTTGAAAAGTTAGTTCTTTTTCCCCCCACAAATTACTTTAGTAATGGAATTTTCTCAAAAACAGTGAGTAGAAAATAGAACTATTAATCTCAGAGATTGACAGAATATATTTCACCCAGAATTTAATAGAAAAATAGACAAGGCTACCTAGCCTGGGTGTCCTAAAGGACCTTAGTAATACATGGATATCTGGCTGGAAACAGAATTCTCTCCATAATACATCATTTCCAACCTTTAGATCATATCATCATAGAGTCACAGCATAGGAAAGGGACCTTGAAGGGCATCTAGTCTAGTCACCCATTGCAGTTTTAGACACACTAGCTGTTAGAAAATTCTTTATATAAAGTTCATAACTGGTCCCTGTGTAACAATTTATTCATTAGTTCTATTTCTGCTTTGTGAAATCACAATGAGGGTACCTAAGCAACCACATGACAACCCTTCAGATGTTTAAAAATAGCCAACATGTTCTCCTCAAGTTTTTCTTACCCATAGTAAACATTTCTTTTTTTTTTTTTTCAGGAGATTCCCATACATCATAGTGTCTAGACCTTTGCTGTCCATTACGTTAGCCACTCACCACATGTAGTTATTTAAATTTAATTTAACATATTTACTTCTTCAGTCATATTAGCCACATTTCAAGTGCTCAGTAGCCACACGTGGCTAGTAGCTACTGTACTGGAAAGCGCTGATAAACATTTCCATCATCGCTATCTTTGCAAAAAGTACTATTGTTCAGCACTGGTCTATATCTTTCATTATCTTAGTATCTGCCTTCTGGAAACACTTATAGTTTTTGGCTTTTCCCCATAGATCACTGTATTCTTCACTGTTCAACCAGAGAAACAGATACATTAAGATCCAAGTCTTCATATGGAAATATTATTCCTTTCTGTGAAATATGATCTAGAAATTTGATTTCTATTTCCAAGCCTGTGGATATTTGCTTTGCAATGCTGCAGCTTTCAAAACCAGAAATTCTAAACTCCTTGAAGAACTCTAATAACTTCCTGAAATGGTTATTACAATATCCATTTATACGCTTTTATTTTATAATAATTTACTATCAAATTTGCTGCTAAAGCACAGGCAGCTCCTGTCCTGGCATTCAGGCCAGAGAATTAATATTTGTGCCTATGCTACAGGGACAGGCTATGACGACAGATGGGCAAACTGAACTCCCACTTCTGGTCCCAGCACTTCCCCCCCATGTGGAATACTTCTCTCCCTGATTCACATCTGCTGCCATCACTGTTACTGCTATTGCTGCTACCATCACTACCCCCAGTATGAGCTCAGATTCCAGCTGTTACCCTGTTGAGGACCCATGGCACCCTGGACTGCACCAGGTGTGTGTGTATGCACAAGGCAGCCATGCCAACTGCTTGGCATGGACACTGCCTGCCACCCATTGAGCCTGTAGTTCTGAGCTCATGCCTAGCATATCTCCACAAGCTTCATTGTCCCATCACACTTCATTTACAGAAAACAAGATCAAAGATAGAATTAAGATGTTTAAGATATTAGCAGCAGAGCATTAAACCAGGAACAAGGCCCTTCCAAGAATGGGGCTCTATGCATCTGCACAGGTCACACATCCATGAAGATAAACCTGCAGTAAAATGAAATACAATTAGGGGCGCCTGGGTGGCTCAGTCGATTAAGCGTCTGCCTTCGGCTCAGCTCATGATCCCGGGGTCCTGGGATCGAGCCCTGCATCGGGCTCCCTGCTCAGCAGGAAGCCTGCTTCTCCCTCTGCCTCTGCTGCTCCCCCTGCTTGTGCTCTCTCTCTCTCTCTGTCAAATAAATAAATAAATAAATGAAATATAATTAAATATTCACTTTTCCAGTGAACATGGGGAGGCTTGTCAGGAAACTATTTTAGCAGTAGAAGCAAGAAATCATAATATTAACTGGGGCAGTTGAGGAATGGAAAAGAGTGACAGATTAAGAGCGTTTTTCTTCTTCTAAGAGTGATTCTTCTTATAAGTAACAAACTCAAGTCTAACCTTATACAAAAGGAAAAGTTAATGGTTCACATAACCAAATCAGAGGGTGTGTCTAGCCTCAGAACAGTTGGAACTGAGACCTCAACTGCCACTTGGCTGCCCTAATGTTCCCATTCTCTCTCATGTGACTACCGCTGTGACCAAGGACACTTGGACACTCTACTGAGACTATTTGGTTTGACGAGGGAGGCAGCAATATCCTTCCAAGAAGTTAGAGATGTTCCCTAGAGGGAAAGAGATGCTGAGGCCAGGCAATATAAACTGCAGAGACAGTCTCTAAACAAATGCATACTTTTCCCAACATTTTATAAATCTAGATGGAGGCTAGAGGGCAGTACCTTATTCCTAGGTACTTGTTGTACCTAGGGGAAGAAGGCAAATTTATATCTTGCTTTTCCTGTGCTCATGCTATTCTTCTGATATGAGGAAGGGATGTGTCAAGAATGATTCTCAAAGTCAGAATAACAGAAGTTTGTTAATTATGTCTCTTTGTTCACCTCTATTAAATCTAATAACATAAAGTTAACTACAGATGCCAAAAAAATCCATAAAACAGAAAACAGTAGAAACTCCACACTCAGAAAGTCCACATAAACTATATTTTCCATAATTCTTCATACTTTATTAGTGTATTATAGATAAGGAAGATGAAGGCTAGAATCAGAAACTTTGATCTCCCTGATACTTTTGTAATATTACATGATTGTATTTTTTCTTCTTGGACCCACAGGATCCAGGAAAATGAGAAACTGAAAAATGTTCTAATGTGAGCATCTAATCAAAGATCAGATGCTAGCTGGAGCAGAGTTAAGTGCTTTATGATTTTTCTACTTGTTCAGAAAGTAAGCCAAATGGAGGTATACTGGGGCATGATAAGGTTGGAGGGTTAACAGAAAAAGGAGATTTCTCTAGTCTTACCCTTTCCCCGGTGCACTTCACCCTCAAGAGCAGAGCATTCTTCTTAAAGCACAGCTCTTGCAGCTCTAACCTTGTCTCAAAAATCAAACTTCTTGGTCTGGTGGGATAATCAAGCCTCAGGAAGCCAAAATGCCAAACGAAATGGGCTTGTCACCAGACCTTCAGTGCCTGTTGTCCAAGGATCAGCTCAGATGCCACTACTCCCCTCTCCATTCTCCAAACTGTATTTTCTCTTTACCCACATGTACCGGCAGTACTTTGCCTTCTATTGCCAATCAGTTTGCCTGGGCTTGGCATAATTTTGTATATGTGAGTCTTCCCTTCTAGACTGTACATTCCAGAATTCAGTGCACAGATTGACATATAAGTAGTCAAGGGTAGAAATAAACGGTGATGGGGGCACTGAGGGTTGCTTTCAGCATCAGAATACCCATGCCTCTCCTCACCAAAGGAATCATTGTGCTAGAAGTCTGAATTGCATGGTGGCAGCCAAAGGTGACCTGACTAGGACAAGCCAACTGAGGACAAGGCAACTTAGGAAAGACCACATCCTAGCTTCATTCTGGCACTAACTGGTATTTTATTAGAAGCAAGTAGATGCTTAAAAGTTGCACCCCTTGGTTGTTACAGCTTTTGAACACTCCACTCATTTTCTCTCTATACTAAAATGTGACATTTTCTGTTTCCTTCGGAGCATCTTGTGAGAAATCTACTCTTTTCTTCCCCCAAGTTCAGTTTCTGTAGTACACATACATGATTATACTCAATACATTTCACTTGAATGTACTCCTATCTCCTCTTATATCTGATATTTTATGGAAAATTACTTAAGTGATGAAAACAATCTATTTCCAAGTGTATCTTCAGGCAAAAGAGGAAGGAGTGGATTTAGACAGTGCATAAACCCAACATTATGAATATCTCCCAGCAAACAGATATTTACAAGTAAGCAATTTTTGCCATACTTACAAGACATAAAATTTTCTAGAACCCATAACACAACATATGGATAACAGAAAGGAACTCCTTTTAGCAGAAGCAAGAAATCATAAGAATATTAACTGGGGCAGTTGAGGTAGGAATGGAAGAGTGACAGATTAAGAGCATTTTTCTTCTTCTAAGAGTGATTCTTCTTATAAGTAACAAACTCAAGTCTAACCAGCTATTCAGGCAGCTATTTCCTCATGGCAAAAGGACAAAAAACAGACCAAAAACCTGCTGGGATATCAAAGTATTTACACCAGGACAGGATATTAATTTCAAATATAGCTTAAATGTTACAACTGTCAGAATGATAGAAAGATTCTGGAGGTAAATACTAAAGAATTACCCTGTAGTCTAGGCTACTTTTACTCGTCCATGTTATTTTCAACATTTTTAAGATAACCTTTAAGTTATAAATATTTATAGAAAATATGAAAAATGAAAAAAATGTGTAAAGAAAATAAAAATTCACCTATAATATACCCCGCAGGGATAAGGGTCTTTAAAATATTGATATATTTCTTCTCAGTCTTTTTTTCTATGTAAATTTAGAAGACCTTGTAATGCAAATAGTCTAAAAAGTCAGTTAAAACAGGAATCAAAAATTATACTAAATATTTTTAATAGACTTTATTTTTTAGAGCATACAGTATGTAGCCTTTTCAGATTGGCTTCTTTCACTTAGTAATATGCACTTAAGATTCCTCCATGACTTTTCGTGGCTTGATAGCTCATTTCTTTTCAGCTCTACATAATATTTCATTGTCTGGAAGTACCAGAGTTTATCCATTTACTTACTGAAAGACATCTTGGTTGATTTCAAGTTTGGGCAATTATGAATAGAGTTGCTGTAAATATCCATGTGCAGTTTTTTGTGTGGACATAAATTTTCAACTCTTTTGGGTAAATACCGAGGAGCATGATTCCTGGATCATATGATGAGAGTATATTTAGTTTTGTAAGAAACTGCCAAACAGTCTTCCTAAGTGGCTGTACCATCTTGCATTCCCACCAGCAATGAATGAGCATTCCTGTTGTTCCACATCCTTGTCAGCATCTGGTGTTGTCAGTCTTCTGGATTTTGGCTAACACTTGTGTAGTGGTATCTCAATGGTAACTATCAGTTTGTTCTCTATAGTTAAGAGTCTGTTTCTTGGTTTTCCTCTCTTTTTTTCCCCCTTTGATCATTTGTTTTGTTTCTTAAATTCCATATGTGAAATCACATGGTATTTGTCTTTCTCTGACTTATTTCATTTAGCATAATATTCTCTAGCTCCATCCATGTTGCAAATGGCAAGATTTCATTCTTTTCTTCATGACCAAGTAATATTTCAGTGTGTGTGTCTTTTTTTTTTTTTAAGATTTTTTTATTTATTTGACAGAGAGAGACACAGCGAGAGAGGGAACACAAGCAGGG
>NW_022590582.1:0-12029 GCF_004348235.1 Phoca vitulina | reverse complement strand
TGAAAAACCTACAGCGAATATCATTCTCAATGGGGAAAAACTGAGAGTTTCCCCGTGAGGTCAGGAATGCGTCAGGGATGTCCACTATCACCACTGCTATTCAACATAGTATTAGAAGTCCTAGCCACAGCAATCACACAACAAAAAGAAACAAAAGGCATCCGAATCGGCAAAGAAGAAGTCAAACTCTCACTCTTTGCAGATGATATGATACTTTATGTGGAAAACCCTAAAGACTCCACCCCAAAACTGCTAGAACTCATACAGGAATTCAGTCAAGTGGCAGGATATAAAATCAATGCACAGAAATCAGTGGCAATCCTATACACCAACAAGACAGAAGAAAGAGAAATTAAGGAGTCGATCCCATTTACAACTGCACCCAAAACCATAAGATACCTGGGAATAAATCTAACCAAAGAGGCAAAGGATCTGTACTCAGAAAACTATAAAACACTCATGAAAGAAATTGAGGAAGACACAAAGAAATGGAAAAACGTTCCATGCTCATGGATTGGAAAAACAAATATTGTGAAGATGTCAATGCTACCTAGAGCAATCTACACATTCAATGCAATCCCCATCAAAATACCATCCACTTTTTTCAAAGAAATGGAACAAATAATCCTAAAATTTGTATCGAACCAGAAAAGACCCCGCATAGCCAGAGGAATGTTGAAAAAGAAAAGCAAAGCTGGTGGCATCACAATTCTGGACTTCCAGGTCTATCAGAAAGCTGTCATCATCAAGACAGTATGGTACTGGCACAAAAAACAGACACATAGATCAGTGGAACAGAATAGAGAGCCCAGAAATGGACCCTCAACTCTATGGTCAACTAATCTTTGTCAAAGCAGGAAAGAATGTCCAATGGAAAAAACACAGTCTCTTCAACAAATGGTGTTGGGAAAATTGGACAGCCACATGCAGAAGAATGAAACTGGACCATTTCCTTACACCACACACAAAAATAGACTCCAAATGGTTGAAAGACCTCAATGTGAGACAGGACTCCATCAAAATCCTAAAGGACAACACAGGCAGCAACCTTTTCGACCTCAGCCGCAGCAACCTCTTCCTAGACACATCGCCAAAGGCAAGGGAAGCAAGGGTAAAAATGAACTATTGGGACTTCATCAAGAGAAAAAGCTTTTGCATAGCAGAAGAAACAGTCAACAAAACCAAAAGACAACCGACAGAATGGGAGAAGATATTTGCAAATGACATATCAGATAAAGGGCTAGTATCCAAAATCTATAAAGAACTTATGAAACTCAACACCCAAACAACAAAGAATCTAATCAAGAAATGGGCAGAAGGCATGAACATTTTTCCAAAGAAGACCTCCAAATGGCCAACAGACACATGAAAAAGTGCTCAACATCACTCGGCATCAGGGAAATCCAAATCAAAACCTCAATGAGATACCACCTCACACCAGTCAGAATGGCCAAAATTAACAAGTCAGGAAATGACAGATGTTGGCGGGGATGCGGAGAAAGGGGAACCCTCCTACACTGTTAGTGAGAATGCAAGCTGGTGCAGCCACTCTGGAAAACAGTATGGAGGTTCCTCAAAAAGTTGAAGGTAGAGCTACCATATGATCCAGCAATTGCACTCCTGGGTATTTACCCCAAAGGTACAAATGTAGGGATCCGAAGGGGTACGTGCACCCTGATGTTTATAGCAGCAATGTCCACAATAGCCAAACTGTGGAAAGAGCCAAGATGTCCATCGACAGATGAATGGATAAAGAAGAGGTGGTATATATATACAATGGAATATTATGCAGCCATCAAAAGGAATGAGATCTTGCCATTTGCAACGATGTGGATGAAACTGGAGGGTGTTATGCTGAGCGAAATAAGTCAATCAGAGAAAGACATGTATCATATGACCTCACTGATATGGGGAAGTCTTAATCTCAGGAAACAAACTGAGGGTTGCTGGAGTGGGGGTTGGGGTGGGAGGGATGGGATGGCTGGGTGATAGACACTGGGGACGGTATGTGCTATGGTGAGCACTGTGAATTGTGCAAGACTGTTGAATCACAGATCTGTACCTCTGAAGCAAATAATACATTATATGTTAAGAAAAAAAAAAAAAGAAGATGATAGCAGGAGGGGAAGAATGAAGGGGGGAAATTGGAGGGGAGACGAACCATGAGAGACGATAGACTCTGAAAAACAAACTGAGGGTTCTAGAGGGGAGGGGGGTGGGACAATGGGTTAACCTGGTGATGGGTATTAAAGAGGGCACGTTCTGCATGGAGCATTGGGTGTTATGCACAAACAATGAATCATGGAACACTACATCAAAAACTAATGATGTAATGTATGGTGATTAACATAACAATAAAAAAATGAAAAAAAAAAAGGCAAGTTGAAAATGGCAGCAAAAATCTGTGGCATTTCTACTTCCCCTGCCCCACCCCTCTCAGTGTGACAGCAGTGCTGAAATAGTGATGGTTTGTATTCCCAGTGTGAGACCCTGAATCCAGTGTCAAGAACAGATCTGATTTGCAAATTATTGTATATGTCTATTTTAATCTGTCTAGGGCTACCCTGAGAGATGGATGCAAGGTGCTTGTGTTTTTTTTGTTTAACATGAAACTCATGCCAGAAAACAGTGGGCACTGCTCAAAAACACTGCAAGGCCCACAGATGTGTGGGGTAAGACATAAATGGCTGCCAAAGTCATAGCACATTCTTTGTGAAATTTAAAAGTATCTGAGTTAGGGATGGGAAAGGTGATTGATTTAGAAAGCCACATACCTTAGAAAGATCTGAAATAATGCAAAGTTTTTACCTTGGGTTGCTCCATAGAAGCCTGGCTAAATTTTGAAAGAATGACCCAGCACAGGGTCAGTATGCAAGGACTGTTTTTTTTTTTTTTAAACTCCTGGTATTCAAGGACATCTCTGTCAAACATTAGAAGAACATGAGCTGAAGATAAAGGGACTTCAGTGAGTGTACAGGACAAGGAATACAGTATTTGTGGAAAGTTTGGAAAAGTACCTAAATAAATGTAGTGCTTCAACTAGAACTGGGAAAGGGTAATCTGATTTCCAGAGTTAGCACATTATAATATTCCAATATCCAGTTTACAACAAAAAAATCACAGAGCATACAAAGAAACAGGAAAGGACAGCCCATTTCAAGAAATAGAAGTATTGGACAGAAATCATTCTGAAGGAAGCCCAGACAGACTCAGTAGACAAACACTTTAAAATAAATGTCTCAGGGGTGACTGGGTGGCTCAGTCGTTAAACATCTGCCTTCCGCTCAGGTCATGATCCCAGGATCCTGGGATGGAGCCCCTCATCAGGCTCCCTGCTCCGCGGGAAGCCTGCTTCTCCCTCTCCTGCTCCCCCGCTTGTGTTTCCTGTCTCGCTGTCAATAAATAAATAAAATCTTTAAAAAAATAAATGTCTTAAATATGCTCAAAGGCCTAAAAAACAAATCCAAACCCAAAAAAATAAAAAATAAAAAAAAACAAGAAAGAAGTAAAAGAAATTAGAAAAATGATGTAAAAATAAGTTGAGGATATCAATAAAAAGATTATAGAAAGGAACCAAATATGTATTTTAGTACTGAAAAGTACAATGATTGAAATGAAAAGTCCACTAGAGGAGCTCAACATCAGATGTGATTAGGAAGAAGAAAAAGTCAACTACAAGACAGCAAAACTGACATCAGAGTCTGAAAAATAGAAAAATAAAAGATGAAGAAAATGAACAGATCCAAAGGGACAAGTGGGATACCGTCACTGGATCAACATCAGTATTATGGAAGTGTCAGAAGAGAGAGATGGGGAAGAGCAGACATGAATCTGAAGCTTAACAAATTCCAACTACAATACTCTCAAGAAGACCCAAACCAAGATACATTATAATAAAATTGTCAAAAGCCAATGATAAAGGGAAAATCTTAAAAGCAGGAAGAGAAAAGCAACTCATTATGAACAAGGGAGACTTATTAAAATTAACAATTTCTCATCAGAAACCATGGAGGCCAGAGGGTAGTGGGATAACATATTTAAAACACTAGAGAGGCACCTGGGTGGCTCAGTCAGTTAAGCATCCAACTCTTGATTTTGGCTCAGGTCATGATTTTAGTGTCATGAGATAGAGCCCCATGTCAGGCTCCACACTGAGCATGGAGCCTGCTTAAGATTCTCTCTCTCCCTCTCCCTCTGCTCCTCCACCCACCACCGCTCACGCTCTCTCTCTCTCTTAAAAAAAAAAAAAGGAAAAGGAAAATAAAAACACTAGAAAAAAAAATCACTGTCACCCATGAATTCTATATTTGGTAAAACTATCCTTCAAAAGTGAGGGGAATTTAAGATACTCCCAGATAAATAAAAGCTGAGTGAGTTTGATTACATTAGACCTGCCTTATGAGAGAAATGAAAGAACATTAGACAGTAACTTGAAGGTGTATGAAGAAAAAAGATTGTTGGTAAAGATAAATACCTGGACAAATACAAAGGCCAGTATTTGTGAATTTTTTTGGTAACTCCAGTTTTTATTTCCTACATGATTTAAAGGACAAATACATTAAAATAATTATACAACTATGTAATTTGGGACAGCAAAATAAAGGGAGGAACAGAGCTGTATAGGGGTAGAGTTTTTGTATGCTATAATGTTAGATTGATTTCAATTCAAATTATATACTATAACTTTCAGTTCTTAAATGTAATCACCACGGTAACATAAACACACAAAAATCTACAGAATCTAGATAGAAGGAAATAAGGGAATCAAAAGAGTTCACTACAACGAAACACAAAAGAAAAGAGAACAAAAAAGCTAAATGATATATACAAAACAAAAAGCATAATTGTAGAAGTCCTTTATGAGTAATGACTTTAAATGTACATGGAATAAACTTCCAATCAAAAGGCAGAGACTGACAAAATGGATTAAAAAAACAAAACAAACAACAAGAAACAATAACAAAAAACCATCATCTAACTATATGCTATATAAGAGACAGTATACATTCAAAGACACAAAGAAGTTGAAAGTGAAAGGGTTGAGAAAGATATTCCATGCAAAGAGTAACCAAAGTAAGCTGGGGAAGATACATTAGTATCAGAGTAAATAGCCTTTAGGTCAAAAATGGTTGAAAGAGACAAATGAAGACATCATATATATATATATATATATATATGATGAGAGAGAGTGAGAGAGTGAGTGAGCAGGGAGGGACAGAGGGAGAAGGAGAGAGAGAATCTTAAGCAAGCTACACACTCAGCTCCACCCTGAGATCATGACCTCAGCTGAAATCCAAGAGTTGGATTCTTAACTGACTGAGACACCCAGGCACCCCCAAGAAGTCATTATATATTGACAAAAAGGTTAGTACACCAAAAAGATATGATAAATGTAAACATACATCCACCAAACTACAGAGCCCCAAAATATATGGAACAATCATTGAAAGAACTGAAAAAAGAAAGATAATTCTACAATAGTTGGAAACTTCAATACTCTACTTTCTGCAATGAACAGAACATCTAGACAGAAGATTAAAAATGAAAAGGGGGAGTTAATCAACGGTAAAAAACCAACTAGACCTAAGAGAAATGTATAAAACACTCTAACCAACAACTGAAGAGTATATATTCGCAAGTGCATATGGAACATTCTCCAGGACAGACCATGTGTTAGGCCACAAAACAAAGCTCGATAAATTTGAAAAGACAAATCATATAGAGTATCTTCTCTGACCACAAAGGAATGAAGGCAGCAATCAACAGCAGACGGAAAACAAATATTCACAAATATGTGAAAATTAAACAACATATTTTTAAACAACCAATGGGTCAAAGGAGAATCACTAGGGAAATTAGAAAATACTTAAGACATGAATGAAAATGAAAACACAACATAACCAAACTATGGGATACAGTGAAGGCAGTGTTCAGAGGTAATTTATATCTGTAAATATATCTGCCTTAAAAACGAATAAAGATCTCAATTCAATAGCTTAAGTATATACTTTGAGGAATAAGAAAAAAAAGCAAACTACCCCCAAACAAGAAAAAGAAAGAAAATAATAAAGAGAGAAAGAAAATAGAGGACAGAAAATAAAAATCAATGAAACTAAAAGTTGCTTTTTGGATTTATCTATTTATTTATTTGAGAGAGAGAGACAGCAAGAGAGGGAACACAAGCTGGGGGGTAGTGGGAGAGGGAGAAGCAGGCCTCCCGCGGAGCAGGGAGCCCGATGCGGGGCTTGATCCCAGGACCCCAGGACCATGACCTGAGCCGAAGGCAGACGCTCAACGACTGAGCCACCCAGGCGCCCTAAAAGTTGCTTTTCGAGAGGATCAAAAGAAACTGAGAAAACTTTAGTGACACTGAGCGAAAAAAAGAGAAGATGCAAATCACTAAAATCAGATATGAAAGTGAATACATGGCTTCTGCCTTCAGAGAAATAGAAAGCAGTGTAAGAAAATAGTTTGAACAAAATCTGATAATCTAGATGAAATGAACAAATTCTGAGAAACACACAAATTACCTAAACTGACCCAAGAACAAACAGAAAATCTCATCAAACCTATAATAAGTAGAGACTGAATCATCAATCAAAAACTTTCCAAGTAAAGAAAAGTCAAAGCAGATGGCTTCTCTGGTGAATTTTATTAATATTTACAGAATTAACACCAAGTTCTCAAACTCTCCAAAACAATAAAAGAAGAGGGAACACTTTCTAGCTCATTGTATGAGGCCAGAATTACCCTGATACCAAAATCAGATAAAGACATCAAAGGAACGTTACAGATCAATGTTCCTTATGATTACTGTTGCAAAATTCCTCAACAAACTACTAAGAAACATAATCCAACAACGTATTAAAATGATTACACACCATGAGTAAATGGGATTTATGCCAGGAATGAAAGGGTGACAAAATATAAGAAAATTAATTAAGGTAATACAGCATAGTGATAAAGAATGAAGACCGACATGATCATCTCATGTGACACAGAAAAGGCATTTTATAAAATCCAACACTCTTGATAAAATTTCTCAAAAATCTATGAATCGAAGGGAACTTTCTTAACTTGATAAAGGGCATTTAAGAAAACCCAGAGCTAACATCATACTCGATGGTGAAAACTTTTCCCCTAAGTTCAGGAACAAGACAAGGATGACCACTTTCACCACTGCTATTCAACATTGTACTGGAACTTTTAGGCAGAGCAATTAGATAAGAAAAGTAATTAATGGTATTCAAATTCAAAAGGAAGAAATAAAACTATCTCTATTTCCAGTTATGAAACTATATGGAGAAAACCCCAAAGGATCCACAAGAAAGCTACTGGATATAACAATGAATAAATTTAGGGAAGCGGAAGGGCACAAGAACAACTCAGAAAAACTGGTTGTGTTTCTATATATCAACAATCAATAATAATAATATAATAATGATAATAATAATAATAATAGACAACAAAAGCAGAAATAAGTAAGTGGGACTACATCAAATTAAGAAGCTTCTGTATAGCAAAGGAAACCATCACCAAAATGAAAATGCAGCAGACAGAAAAAAAAAAAATTTGTAAGTCATATTCAACCACCAATTAAAACAAAAGTAGATTAGTGGTTGTCTGGGGATGGGGGTATGAGTGCAGACTACGTATAGGCATGAGGAAACTGTGGGTTAAAGGAAGTATTCCAATATTGGGACTGTGATCATGCTTGCACAACTGTATCACACTTTACTAAAACTCACTGAATTCTACACTTATAATTAAAATGGAAGACTTTCATGGCATGCAGTTAAACTGCAATCAAATTTTTAAAAATGTAAAATAATTTATTTAAGCAGACTCCTCTCAAACGAATTATTCATTAAACATTTACTAAGTGTTTATTGTGTGGCAACCACTATTCTAGACACTGAAATATAAATATGAAAAGTTATTCTCTGTCTCCAAAAATATTCCTAGATAAGTAGGGGAAACACAAGTAAATAAATAATTCCAAGAGTAGAGCAGGTGCTAAAACAGAGAAGGTACAGCAGGAGCAACCTGGAATTGGCAAGTCACTCTAACTTGAAACTCCATCTAATATAATCACCTCATCAATCAAGTATAAGTAAGCACCTTATTTTTCCATCCAACAAACACTTTCAGAGAGCCTATTATGTGTCAGGTATGGTGATTAGTGTGTTGAGAATAACTATTAAGACCTGAAAAGTGAGTAGGGATTAGGAGGGTGAAAGAGGAGGAAGGGGATTCCAGGCAAAGTAAAGCCTACATACAGAGGCTTGGAAATTAAATAGGAAAAGGAGTATGATATATTCAGGGAACTATACATATATCAGCATGTCTGTAAAGTCTTCCTGTAGTTAAGTAAAGAGAAACGAGACCTAAAAGAGTCTGGTGTGCCACAGTGAACAGTGGACCTTACCCTAAGGGCACAGGGAGTTTTTTAAGGATTTTAGTTTTATTTATTCTATGTTATAAAATTTATTTATTTTGGGGCACCTGGGTGGATCAGTTAAGCATCTGAACCTTGATTTTGGCTCAGGTCATGATCTCAGGGTTGTGAGATCGAGCCCTGTGTCAGGCTTCATGCCCAGCATCGAGCCTGTTTGAGATTCTCTTTCTCCCTCTTCCTCTGACCCCTCACTCCCTGCTTGTGTGTGCTCTCTCTCTCTAATAAATAAATAATTTATCTATTTTATTTATATAAGGATTTCAGATTTATTTTGTGTAGAAGTAGCACTACAGGGTGGAGAATGGTTTGGAGAGGCACAAGAATAGAGTTGGAAGATCAGTAATCTTTCAGTAAGCTAGGTGAGAGATAAGTTAAAAAAGTGTATCCAGTGGGGCGGAGCAAGATGGCGGAGGAGTAGGAGACCTGGATTTCGTCTGGTCTCAGGAATTCAGCTGGATAGGGATCAAACCATTCTGAACACCTACAAACTCAACAGGAGATCGAAGAAAAGAATAGCAACAACTCTCTAAACAGAAAAGCGACCACTTTCTGGAAGGTCTTTTCTGATTTGTTTAGAGTATATTTTCTGGGGACGTTGTTACCCTGCTAGCATTTTGTTCTCTCATTCATCTATTCTCCTCTGCACAAAATGACAAGACGGAAAAAATCACCTCAACAAAAAGAACAAGAGGTAGTACCGACTGCCAGGGACCTACTCAATACGGACATTAGTACAATGTCAGATCTAGAGTTCAGAATCATCACTTTAAAGATACTAGCTGGGCTTGAAAAAAGCATGGAAGTTATTAGAGAAACTCTTTCTGGAGAAGTAAAAGAACTAAAATCTAACCAAGTAGAAATCAAAAAGGCTATTAATGAGGTGCAATCAAATATGGGGGTGCTAACTGCTAGGATAAATGAGGCAGAAGAAAGAATCAGTGATATAGAAGACCAAATGATGGAAAATAAAGAAGCTGAGAAAAAGAGAGATAAACAACTACTGGATCACGAAGGCAGAATTCGAGAGATAAGCGATACCATAAGACGAAACAACATTAGAATAATTGGGATCCCAGAAGAAGAAGAAAGAGAGAGAGGGGCAGAAGGTATATTGGAGCAAATTAGAGCAGAGAACTTCCCTAATTTGGGGAAGGAAACAGGCATCAAAATCCAGGAAGCACAGAGAACCCCTCTCAAAATCAATAAAAATAGGTCAACACCCCGACATCCATAGTAAAACTTACGAGTCTCAGAGACAAAGAGAAAATCCTGAAAGCAGCTCGGGAGAAGAGAGATGTAACCTACAATGGTAGAAACATTAGATTGGCAACAGACTTATCCACAGAGACCTGGCAGGCCAGAAAGGACTGGCAGGAAATATTCAGAGCACTAAATGAGAAAAATATGCAGCCAAGAATACTATATCCAGCTAGGCTGTCATTGAAAATAGAAGGAGAGATAAAAAGCTTCCAGGACAAACAAAAACTAAAGGAATTTGCAAACACGAAACCAGCCCTACAAGAAATCTTGAAAGGGGTCCTCTAAGCAAAGAGAGAGCCTAAAAGCAACATAGACAAGAAAGGAACACAAACAATATACAGTAACAGTCACTTAACAGGCAATACAATGGCACTAAATTCCTATCTTTCAATAGATACCCTGAATGTAAATGGGCTAAATGCCCCAATCAAAAGACACAGGCTATCAGATTGGATTAAAAAACAAGACCCATCGATATGCTGTCTGCAAGAGACTCATTTTAGACCCAAAGACATCCCAGGATTTAAAGTGAGGGGGTGGAAAACCATTTACCATGCTAATGGACACCAAAAGAAAGCTGGTGTGGCAATCCTTATATCAGACAAATTAGATTTTAAACCAAAGACTGTAATAAGAGATGAGGAAGGACACTATATCCTACTTAAAGGGTCTATCCAACAAGAAGATCTAACAATTGTAAATATCTATGCCCCTAACATGGGAGCAGCCAATTATATAAGGCAATTAAGAACAAAAGCAAAGAAACACATGGACAACAATACAATAATAGTGGGGGACTTTAACACCCCCCTCACTGAAATGGACAGATCGTCTAAGCAAAAGATCAAAAAGGAAATAAAGACTTTAAATGACACACTGGACCAAATGGACTTCACAGACATTTTCAGAACATTCTGTCCCAAAGCAACGGAATACACATTCTTCTCTAGTGCCCATGGAACATTCTCCAGAATAGATCACATCCTAGGTCATAAAGCAGGTCTTAACCGGTACCAAAAGATTGGGATCATTCCCTGCCTATTTTCAGACCACAATGCTTTGAAACTAGAACTCAATCACAAGAGAAAAGTCGGAAAGAACTCAAATATATGGAGGCTAAAGAGCATCCTACTGAAGAATGAATGGGTCAACCAGGAAATTAAAGAAGAATTAAAAAAATTCATGGAAACCAATGAAAATGAAAACACAAATACTGAAAATCTTTGGGATACAGCAAAGGCAGTCCTAAGAGGAAAGTATATAGCAATACAAGCCTTTCTCAAGGAACAAGAAAGGTCTCAAGTACACAACCTAACGCTACACCTAAAGGAGCTGGAGAAAGAACAGCAAATAAAGCCTAAACCCAGCAGGAGAAGAGAAATAATAAAGATCAGAGCAGAAATCAATGAAATAGAAACCAAAAGAACAGTAGAACAGATCAACGAAACTAGGAGCTGGTTCTTTGAAAGAATTAACAAGATTGATAAACCCCTGGCCAGACTTATCAAAAAGAAAAGAGAAAGGACCCAAATCAACAAAATCATGAATGAAAGAGGAGAGATCACAACCAACACCAAAGAAATACAAACAATCATAAGAACATATTATGAGCAACTCTATGCCAGCAAATTAGATAACCTGGAAGAAATGGATGCATTCCTAGAGATGTATCAACTACCAAAACTGAACCAGGAAGAAATAGAAAACCTGAACAGACCTATAACCACTAAGGAAATTGAAGCAGTCATCAAAAATCTCCTAACAAACAAAAGCCCAGGGCCAGATGGCTTCCCAGAGGAATTCTACCAAAATTCTAAAGAAGAAGGAATATCTATTCTTCTGAAACTGTTCCAAAAAATAGAAACAGAAGGAAAACTTCCAAACTCGTTTTATGAGGCTACCATTACCTTGATCCCAAAACCAGACAAAGACCCCATCAAAAAGGAGAATTACAGACCAATATCCTTGATGAACATGGATGCAAAAATTCTCGCCAAAATACTAGACAATAGGATCCAACAGTACATTAAAAGGATTATTCACCACAACCAAGTGGGATTTATCCCTGGGCTGCAAGGTTGGTTCAACATTCGCAAATCAATCAACGTGATACAATACATTAACAAAAGAAAGAACAAGAATCATATGATCCTCTCAATAGATGCAGAAAAAGCATTTGACAAAGTACAGCATCCTTCCTTGATCAAAACTCTTCAGAGTATAGGCATAGAGGGTACATACCTCAATATCCTAAAAGCCATCTATGAAAAACCTACAGCGAATATCATTCTCAATGGGGAAAAACTGAGAG
>NW_022590581.1:0-12031 GCF_004348235.1 Phoca vitulina | reverse complement strand
TGAAAAACCTACAGCGAATATCATTCTCAATGGGGAAAAACTGAGAGTTTCCCCGTGAGGTCAGGAATGCGTCAGGGATGTCCACTATCACCACTGCTATTCAACATAGTATTAGAAGTCCTAGCCACAGCAATCACACAACAAAAAGAAACAAAAGGCATCCGAATCGGCAAAGAAGAAGTCAAACTCTCACTCTTTGCAGATGATATGATACTTTATGTGGAAAACCCTAAAGACTCCACCCCAAAACTGCTAGAACTCATACAGGAATTCAGTCAAGTGGCAGGATATAAAATCAATGCACAGAAATCAGTGGCAATCCTATACACCAACAAGACAGAAGAAAGAGAAATTAAGGAGTCGATCCCATTTACAACTGCACCCAAAACCATAAGATACCTGGGAATAAATCTAACCAAAGAGGCAAAGGATCTGTACTCAGAAAACTATAAAACACTCATGAAAGAAATTGAGGAAGACACAAAGAAATGGAAAAACGTTCCATGCTCATGGATTGGAAAAACAAATATTGTGAAGATGTCAATGCTACCTAGAGCAATCTACACATTCAATGCAATCCCCATCAAAATACCATCCACTTTTTTCAAAGAAATGGAACAAATAATCCTAAAATTTGTATCGAACCAGAAAAGACCCCGCATAGCCAGAGGAATGTTGAAAAAGAAAAGCAAAGCTGGTGGCATCACAATTCTGGACTTCCAGGTCTATCAGAAAGCTGTCATCATCAAGACAGTATGGTACTGGCACAAAAAACAGACACATAGATCAGTGGAACAGAATAGAGAGCCCAGAAATGGACCGTCCACTCTATGGTCAACTAATCTTTGTCAAAGCAGGAAAGAATGTCCAATGGAAAAAACACAGTCTCTTCAACAAATGGTGTTGGGAAAATTGGACAGCCACATGCAGAAGAATGAAACTGGACCATTTCCTTACACCACACACAAAAATAGACTCCAAATGGTTGAAAGACCTCAATGTGAGACAGGACTCCATCAAAATCCTAAAGGACAACACAGGCAGCAACCTCTTCGACCTCAGCCGCAGCAACCTCTTCCTAGACACATCGCCAAAGGCAAGGGAAGCAAGGGTAAAAATGAACTATTGGGACTTCATCAAGAGAAAAAGCTTTTGCATAGCAGAAGAAACAGTCAACAAAACCAAAAGACAACCGACAGAATGGGAGAAGATATTTGCAAATGACATATCAGATAAAGGGCTAGTATCCAAAATCTATAAAGAACTTATGAAACTCAACACCCAAACAACAAAGAATCTAATCAAGAAATGGGCAGAAGGCATGAACATTTTTCCAAAGAAGACCTCCAAATGGCCAACAGACACATGAAAAAGTGCTCAACATCACTCGGCATCAGGGAAATCCAAATCAAAACCTCAATGAGATACCACCTCACACCAGTCAGAATGGCCAAAATTAACAAGTCAGGAAATGACAGATGTTGGCGGGGATGCGGAGAAAGGGGAACCCTCCTACACTGTTAGTGAGAATGCAAGCTGGTGCAGCCACTCTGGAAAACAGTATGGAGGTTCCTCAAAAAGTTGAAGGTAGAGCTACCATATGATCCAGCAATTGCACTCCTGGGTATTTACCCCAAAGGTACAAATGTAGGGATCCGAAGGGGTACGTGCACCCCGATGTTTATAGCAGCAATGTCCACAATAGCCAAACTGTGGAAAGAGCCAAGATGTCCATCGACAGATGAATGGATAAAGAAGAGGTGGTATATATATACAATGGAATATTATGCAGCCATCAAAAGGAATGAGATCTTGCCATTTGCAACGATGTGGATGAAACTGGAGGGTGTTATGCTGAGCGAAATAAGTCAATCAGAGAAAGACATGTATCATATGACCTCACTGATATGGGGAAGTCTTAATCTCAGGAAACAAACTGAGGGTTGCTGGAGTGGGGGTTGGGGTGGGAGGGATGGGATGGCTGGGTGATAGACACTGGGGACGGTATGTGCTATGGTGAGCACTGTGAATTGTGCAAGACTGTTGAATCACAGATCTGTACCTCTGAAGCAAATAATACATTATATGTTAAGAAAAAAAAAAAAAGAAGATGATAGCAGGAGGGGAAGAATGAAGGGGGGAAATTGGAGGGGAGACGAACCATGAGAGACGATAGACTCTGAAAAACAAACTGAGGGTTCTAGAGGGGAGGGGGGTGGGACAATGGGTTAACCTGGTGATGGGTATTAAAGAGGGCACGTTCTGCATGGAGCATTGGGTGTTATGCACAAACAATGAATCATGGAACACTACATCAAAAACTAATGATGTAATGTATGGTGATTAACATAACAATAAAAAAATGAAAAAAAAAAAGGCAAGTTGAAAATGGCAGCAAAAATCTGTGGCATTTCTACTTCCCCTGCCCCACCCCTCTCAGTGTGACAGCAGTGCTGAAATAGTGATGGTTTGTATTCCCAGTGTGAGACCCTGAATCCAGTGTCAAGAACAGATCTGATTTGCAAATTATTGTATATGTCTATTTTAATCTGTCTAGGGCTACCCTGAGAGATGGATGCAAGGTGCTTGTGTTTTTTTTGTTTAACATGAAACTCATGCCAGAAAACAGTGGGCACTGCTCAAAAACACTGCAAGGCCCACAGATGTGTGGGGTAAGACATAAATGGCTGCCAAAGTCATAGCACATTCTTTGTGAAATTTAAAAGTATCTGAGTTAGGGATGGGAAAGGTGATTGATTTAGAAAGCCACATACCTTAGAAAGATCTGAAATAATGCAAAGTTTTTACCTTGGGTTGCTCCATAGAAGCCTGGCTAAATTTTGAAAGAATGACCCAGCACAGGGTCAGTATGCAAGGACTGTTTTTTTTTTTTTTAAACTCCTGGTATTCAAGGACATCTCTGTCAAACATTAGAAGAACATGAGCTGAAGATAAAGGGACTTCAGTGAGTGTACAGGACAAGGAATACAGTATTTGTGGAAAGTTTGGAAAAGTACCTAAATAAATGTAGTGCTTCAACTAGAACTGGGAAAGGGTAATCTGATTTCCAGAGTTAGCACATTATAATATTCCAATATCCAGTTTACAACAAAAAAATCACAGAGCATACAAAGAAACAGGAAAGGACAGCCCATTTCAAGAAATAGAAGTATTGGACAGAAATCATTCTGAAGGAAGCCCAGACAGACTCAGTAGACAAACACTTTAAAATAAATGTCTCAGGGGTGACTGGGTGGCTCAGTCGTTAAACATCTGCCTTCCGCTCAGGTCATGATCCCAGGATCCTGGGATGGAGCCCCTCATCAGGCTCCCTGCTCCGCGGGAAGCCTGCTTCTCCCTCTCCTGCTCCCCCGCTTGTGTTTCCTGTCTCGCTGTCAATAAATAAATAAAATCTTTAAAAAAATAAATGTCTTAAATATGCTCAAAGGCCTAAAAAACAAATCCAAACCCAAAAAAATAAAAAATAAAAAAAAACAAGAAAGAAGTAAAAGAAATTAGAAAAATGATGTAAAAATAAGTTGAGGATATCAATAAAAAGATTATAGAAAGGAACCAAATATGTATTTTAGTACTGAAAAGTACAATGATTGAAATGAAAAGTCCACTAGAGGAGCTCAACATCAGATGTGATTAGGAAGAAGAAAAAGTCAACTACAAGACAGCAAAACTGACATCAGAGTCTGAAAAATAGAAAAATAAAAGATGAAGAAAATGAACAGATCCAAAGGGACAAGTGGGATACCGTCACTGGATCAACATCAGTATTATGGAAGTGTCAGAAGAGAGAGATGGGGAAGAGCAGACATGAATCTGAAGCTTAACAAATTCCAACTACAATACTCTCAAGAAGACCCAAACCAAGATACATTATAATAAAATTGTCAAAAGCCAATGATAAAGGGAAAATCTTAAAAGCAGGAAGAGAAAAGCAACTCATTATGAACAAGGGAGACTTATTAAAATTAACAATTTCTCATCAGAAACCATGGAGGCCAGAGGGTAGTGGGATAACATATTTAAAACACTAGAGAGGCACCTGGGTGGCTCAGTCAGTTAAGCATCCAACTCTTGATTTTGGCTCAGGTCATGATTTTAGTGTCATGAGATAGAGCCCCATGTCAGGCTCCACACTGAGCATGGAGCCTGCTTAAGATTCTCTCTCTCCCTCTCCCTCTGCTCCTCCACCCACCACCGCTCACGCTCTCTCTCTCTCTTAAAAAAAAAAAAAGGAAAAGGAAAATAAAAACACTAGAAAAAAAAATCACTGTCACCCATGAATTCTATATTTGGTAAAACTATCCTTCAAAAGTGAGGGGAATTTAAGATACTCCCAGATAAATAAAAGCTGAGTGAGTTTGATTACATTAGACCTGCCTTATGAGAGAAATGAAAGAACATTAGACAGTAACTTGAAGGTGTATGAAGAAAAAAGATTGTTGGTAAAGATAAATACCTGGACAAATACAAAGGCCAGTATTTGTGAATTTTTTTGGTAACTCCAGTTTTTATTTCCTACATGATTTAAAGGACAAATACATTAAAATAATTATACAACTATGTAATTTGGGACAGCAAAATAAAGGGAGGAACAGAGCTGTATAGGGGTAGAGTTTTTGTATGCTATAATGTTAGATTGATTTCAATTCAAATTATATACTATAACTTTCAGTTCTTAAATGTAATCACCACGGTAACATAAACACACAAAAATCTACAGAATCTAGATAGAAGGAAATAAGGGAATCAAAAGAGTTCACTACAACGAAACACAAAAGAAAAGAGAACAAAAAAGCTAAATGATATATACAAAACAAAAAGCATAATTGTAGAAGTCCTTTATGAGTAATGACTTTAAATGTACATGGAATAAACTTCCAATCAAAAGGCAGAGACTGACAAAATGGATTAAAAAAACAAAACAAACAACAAGAAACAATAACAAAAAACCATCATCTAACTATATGCTATATAAGAGACAGTATACATTCAAAGACACAAAGAAGTTGAAAGTGAAAGGGTTGAGAAAGATATTCCATGCAAAGAGTAACCAAAGTAAGCTGGGGAAGATACATTAGTATCAGAGTAAATAGCCTTTAGGTCAAAAATGGTTGAAAGAGACAAATGAAGACATCATATATATATATATATATATATATATGATGAGAGAGAGTGAGAGAGTGAGTGAGCAGGGAGGGACAGAGGGAGAAGGAGAGAGAGAATCTTAAGCAAGCTACACACTCAGCTCCACCCTGAGATCATGACCTCAGCTGAAATCCAAGAGTTGGATTCTTAACTGACTGAGACACCCAGGCACCCCCAAGAAGTCATTATATATTGACAAAAAGGTTAGTACACCAAAAAGATATGATAAATGTAAACATACATCCACCAAACTACAGAGCCCCAAAATATATGGAACAATCATTGAAAGAACTGAAAAAAGAAAGATAATTCTACAATAGTTGGAAACTTCAATACTCTACTTTCTGCAATGAACAGAACATCTAGACAGAAGATTAAAAATGAAAAGGGGGAGTTAATCAACGGTAAAAAACCAACTAGACCTAAGAGAAATGTATAAAACACTCTAACCAACAACTGAAGAGTATATATTCGCAAGTGCATATGGAACATTCTCCAGGACAGACCATGTGTTAGGCCACAAAACAAAGCTCGATAAATTTGAAAAGACAAATCATATAGAGTATCTTCTCTGACCACAAAGGAATGAAGGCAGCAATCAACAGCAGACGGAAAACAAATATTCACAAATATGTGAAAATTAAACAACATATTTTTAAACAACCAATGGGTCAAAGGAGAATCACTAGGGAAATTAGAAAATACTTAAGACATGAATGAAAATGAAAACACAACATAACCAAACTATGGGATACAGTGAAGGCAGTGTTCAGAGGTAATTTATATCTGTAAATATATCTGCCTTAAAAACGAATAAAGATCTCAATTCAATAGCTTAAGTATATACTTTGAGGAATAAGAAAAAAAAGCAAACTACCCCCAAACAAGAAAAAGAAAGAAAATAATAAAGAGAGAAAGAAAATAGAGGACAGAAAATAAAAATCAATGAAACTAAAAGTTGCTTTTTGGATTTATCTATTTATTTATTTGAGAGAGAGAGACAGCAAGAGAGGGAACACAAGCTGGGGGGTAGTGGGAGAGGGAGAAGCAGGCCTCCCGCGGAGCAGGGAGCCCGATGCGGGGCTTGATCCCAGGACCCCAGGACCATGACCTGAGCCGAAGGCAGACGCTCAACGACTGAGCCACCCAGGCGCCCTAAAAGTTGCTTTTCGAGAGGATCAAAAGAAACTGAGAAAACTTTAGTGACACTGAGCGAAAAAAAGAGAAGATGCAAATCACTAAAATCAGATATGAAAGTGAATACATGGCTTCTGCCTTCAGAGAAATAGAAAGCAGTGTAAGAAAATAGTTTGAACAAAATCTGATAATCTAGATGAAATGAACAAATTCTGAGAAACACACAAATTACCTAAACTGACCCAAGAACAAACAGAAAATCTCATCAAACCTATAATAAGTAGAGACTGAATCATCAATCAAAAACTTTCCAAGTAAAGAAAAGTCAAAGCAGATGGCTTCTCTGGTGAATTTTATTAATATTTACAGAATTAACACCAAGTTCTCAAACTCTCCAAAACAATAAAAGAAGAGGGAACACTTTCTAGCTCATTGTATGAGGCCAGAATTACCCTGATACCAAAATCAGATAAAGACATCAAAGGAACGTTACAGATCAATGTTCCTTATGATTACTGTTGCAAAATTCCTCAACAAACTACTAAGAAACATAATCCAACAACGTATTAAAATGATTACACACCATGAGTAAATGGGATTTATGCCAGGAATGAAAGGGTGACAAAATATAAGAAAATTAATTAAGGTAATACAGCATAGTGATAAAGAATGAAGACCGACATGATCATCTCATGTGACACAGAAAAGGCATTTTATAAAATCCAACACTCTTGATAAAATTTCTCAAAAATCTATGAATCGAAGGGAACTTTCTTAACTTGATAAAGGGCATTTAAGAAAACCCAGAGCTAACATCATACTCGATGGTGAAAACTTTTCCCCTAAGTTCAGGAACAAGACAAGGATGACCACTTTCACCACTGCTATTCAACATTGTACTGGAACTTTTAGGCAGAGCAATTAGATAAGAAAAGTAATTAATGGTATTCAAATTCAAAAGGAAGAAATAAAACTATCTCTATTTCCAGTTATGAAACTATATGGAGAAAACCCCAAAGGATCCACAAGAAAGCTACTGGATATAACAATGAATAAATTTAGGGAAGCGGAAGGGCACAAGAACAACTCAGAAAAACTGGTTGTGTTTCTATATATCAACAATCAATAATAATAATATAATAATGATAATAATAATAATAATAGACAACAAAAGCAGAAATAAGTAAGTGGGACTACATCAAATTAAGAAGCTTCTGTATAGCAAAGGAAACCATCACCAAAATGAAAATGCAGCAGACAGAAAAAAAAAAAATTTGTAAGTCATATTCAACCACCAATTAAAACAAAAGTAGATTAGTGGTTGTCTGGGGATGGGGGTATGAGTGCAGACTACGTATAGGCATGAGGAAACTGTGGGTTAAAGGAAGTATTCCAATATTGGGACTGTGATCATGCTTGCACAACTGTATCACACTTTACTAAAACTCACTGAATTCTACACTTATAATTAAAATGGAAGACTTTCATGGCATGCAGTTAAACTGCAATCAAATTTTTAAAAATGTAAAATAATTTATTTAAGCAGACTCCTGTCAAACGAATTATTCATTAAACATTTACTAAGTGTTTATTGTGTGGCAACCACTATTCTAGACACTGAAATATAAATATGAAAAGTTATTCTCTGTCTCCAAAAATATTCCTAGATAAGTAGGGGAAACACAAGTAAATAAATAATTCCAAGAGTAGAGCAGGTGCTAAAACAGAGAAGGTACAGCAGGAGCAACCTGGAATTGGCAAGTCACTCTAACTTGAAACTCCATCTAATATAATCACCTCATCAATCAAGTATAAGTAAGCACCTTATTTTTCCATCCAACAAACACTTTCAGAGAGCCTATTATGTGTCAGGTATGGTGATTAGTGTGTTGAGAATAACTATTAAGACCTGAAAAGTGAGTAGGGATTAGGAGGGTGAAAGAGGAGGAAGGGGATTCCAGGCAAAGTAAAGCCTACATACAGAGGCTTGGAAATTAAATAGGAAAAGGAGTATGATATATTCAGGGAACTATACATATATCAGCATGTCTGTAAAGTCTTCCTGTAGTTAAGTAAAGAGAAACGAGACCTAAAAGAGTCTGGTGTGCCACAGTGAACAGTGGACCTTACCCTAAGGGCACAGGGAGTTTTTTAAGGATTTTAGTTTTATTTATTCTATGTTATAAAATTTATTTATTTTGGGGCACCTGGGTGGATCAGTTAAGCATCTGAACCTTGATTTTGGCTCAGGTCATGATCTCAGGGTTGTGAGATCGAGCCCTGTGTCAGGCTTCATGCCCAGCATCGAGCCTGTTTGAGATTCTCTTTCTCCCTCTTCCTCTGACCCCTCACTCCCTGCTTGTGTGTGCTCTCTCTCTCTAATAAATAAATAATTTATCTATTTTATTTATATAAGGATTTCAGATTTATTTTGTGTAGAAGTAGCACTACAGGGTGGAGAATGGTTTGGAGAGGCACAAGAATAGAGTTGGAAGATCAGTAATCTTTCAGTAAGCTAGGTGAGAGATAAGTTAAAAAAGTGTATCCAGTGGGGCGGAGCAAGATGGCGGAGGAGTAGGAGACCTGGATTTCGTCTGGTCTCAGGAATTCAGCTGGATAGGGATCAAACCATTCTGAACACCTACAAACTCAACAGGAGATCGAAGAAAAGAATAGCAACAACTCTCTAAACAGAAAAGCGACCACTTTCTGGAAGGTCTTTTCTGATTTGTTTAGAGTATATTTTCTGGGGACGTTGTTACCCTGCTAGCATTTTGTTCTCTCATTCATCTATTCTCCTCTGCACAAAATGACAAGACGGAAAAAATCACCTCAACAAAAAGAACGAGAGGTAGTACCGACTGCCAGGGACCTACTCAATACGGACATTAGTACGATGTCAGATCTAGAGTTCAGAATCATCACTTTAAAGATACTAGCTGGGCTTGAAAAAAGCATGGAAGTTATTAGAGAAACTCTTTCTGGAGAAGTAAAAGAACTAAAATCTAACCAAGTAGAAATCAAAAAGGCTATTAATGAGGTGCAATCAAATATGGGGGTGCTAACTGCTAGGATAAATGAGGCAGAAGAAAGAATCAGTGATATAGAAGACCAAATGATGGAAAATAAAGAAGCTGAGAAAAAGAGAGATAAACAACTACTGGATCACGAAGGCAGAATTCGAGAGATAAGCGATACCATAAGACGAAACAACATTAGAATAATTGGGATCCCAGAAGAAGAAGAAAGAGAGAGAGGGGCAGAAGGTATATTGGAGCAAATTAGAGCAGAGAACTTCCCTAATTTGGGGAAGGAAACAGGCATCAAAATCCAGGAAGCACAGAGAACCCCTCTCAAAATCAATAAAAATAGGTCAACACCCCGACATCCATAGTAAAACTTACGAGTCTCAGAGACAAAGAGAAAATCCTGAAAGCAGCTCGGGAGAAGAGAGATGTAACCTACAATGGTAGAAACATTAGATTGGCAACAGACTTATCCACAGAGACCTGGCAGGCCAGAAAGGACTGGCAGGACATATTCAGAGCACTAAATGAGAAAAATATGCAGCCAAGAATACTATATCCAGCTAGGCTGTCATTGAAAATTGAAGGAGAGATAAAAAGCTTCCAGGACAAACAAAAACTAAAGGAATTTGCAAACACGAAACCAGCCCTACAAGAAATCTTGAAAGGGGTCCTCTAAGCAAAGAGAGAGCCTAAAAGCAACATAGACAAGAAAGGAACACAAACAATATACAGTAACAGTCACTTAACAGGCAATACAATGGCACTAAATTCCTATCTTTCAATAGATACCCTGAATGTAAATGGGCTAAATGCCCCAATCAAAAGACACAGGCTATCAGATTGGATTAAAAAACAAGACCCATCGATATGCTGTCTGCAAGAGACTCATTTTAGACCCAAAGACATCCCAGGATTTAAAGTGAGGGGGTGGAAAACCATTTACCATGCTAATGGACACCAAAAGAAAGCTGGTGTGGCAATCCTTATATCAGACAAATTAGATTTTAAACCAAAGACTGTAATAAGAGATGAGGAAGGACACTATATCCTACTTAAAGGGTCTATCCAACAAGAAGATCTAACAATTGTAAATATCTATGCCCCTAACATGGGAGCAGCCAATTATATAAGGCAATTAAGAACAAAAGCAAAGAAACACATGGACAACAATACAATAATAGTGGGGGACTTTAACACCCCCCTCACTGAAATGGACAGATCGTCTAAGCAAAAGATCAAAAAGGAAATAAAGACTTTAAATGACACACTGGACCAAATGGACTTCACAGACATTTTCAGAACATTCTGTCCCAAAGCAACGGAATACACATTCTTCTCTAGTGCCCATGGAACATTCTCCAGAATAGATCACATCCTAGGTCATAAAGCAGGTCTTAACCGGTACCAAAAGATTGGGATCATTCCCTGCCTATTTTCAGACCACAATGCTTTGAAACTAGAACTCAATCACAAGAGAAAAGTCGGAAAGAACTCAAATATATGGAGGCTAAAGAGCATCCTACTGAAGAATGAATGGGTCAACCAGGAAATTAAAGAAGAATTAAAAAAATTCATGGAAACCAATGAAAATGAAAACACAAATACTGAAAATCTTTGGGATACAGCAAAGGCAGTCCTAAGAGGAAAGTATATAGCAATACAAGCCTTTCTCAAGGAACAAGAAAGGTCTCAAGTACACAACCTAACGCTACACCTAAAGGAGCTGGAGAAAGAACAGCAAATAAAGCCTAAACCCAGCAGGAGAAGAGAAATAATAAAGATCAGAGCAGAAATCAATGAAATAGAAACCAAAAGAACAGTAGAACAGATCAACGAAACTAGGAGCTGGTTCTTTGAAAGAATTAACAAGATTGATAAACCCCTGGCCAGACTTATCAAAAAGAAAAGAGAAAGGACCCAAATCAACAAAATCATGAATGAAAGAGGAGAGATCACAACCAACACCAAAGAAATACAAACAATCATAAGAACATATTATGAGCAACTCTATGCCAGCAAATTAGATAACCTGGAAGAAATGGATGCATTCCTAGAGATGTATCAACTACCAAAACTGAACCAGGAAGAAATAGAAAACCTGAACAGACCTATAACCACTAAGGAAATTGAAGCAGTCATCAAAAATCTCCTAACAAACAAAAGCCCAGGGCCAGATGGCTTCCCAGAGGAATTCTACCAAAATTCTAAAGAAGAAGGAATATCTATTCTTCTGAAACTGTTCCAAAAAATAGAAACAGAAGGAAAACTTCCAAACTCGTTTTATGAGGCTACCATTACCTTGATCCCAAAACCAGACAAAGACCCCATCAAAAAGGAGAATTACAGACCAATATCCTTGATGAACATGGATGCAAAAATTCTCGCCAAAATACTAGACAATAGGATCCAACAGTACATTAAAAGGATTATTCACCACAACCAAGTGGGATTTATCCCTGGGCTGCAAGGTTGGTTCAACATTCGCAAATCAATCAACGTGATACAATACATTAACAAAAGAAAGAACAAGAATCATATGATCCTCTCAATAGATGCAGAAAAAGCATTTGACAAAGTACAGCATCCTTCCTTGATCAAAACTCTTCAGAGTATAGGCATAGAGGGTACATACCTCAATATCCTAAAAGCCATCTATGAAAAACCTACAGCGAATATCATTCTCAATGGGGAAAAACTGAGAG
>NW_022590580.1:0-12040 GCF_004348235.1 Phoca vitulina | reverse complement strand
AAAAAAAAAAAAAGAATGTCCTTATTTGCAGGTGACATGATCATCTCTGTAGAAAATTCAAAAGAGTCAACAAAAAACTCCTGGAACTAGGAGTTGGATACAACTGGAACTAACTTGGATACAAGGTAAATAAAGTTATGGACCTTAGAGAAGTCCTATATACTTTCCTATATACCAGCAATGAACAAGGGGAATTTTTTTCTTTTTTTATTACTATATTGAATGATCCAACATATATTACATAATTAGTTTTTTATTAAGGGGAATTTTAAATTAAAAGCATAATATTATTTAAATTAGAAACCATGAAAATAAAATATTTAGGTATGAATCTAACCAGATATGTACAAGATCTATATGAGAAAAACTATGAACTCTGATGACAGAAATCAGAAGAACTACAAAAATGGAGAGATATTCCATGTTCATGGATAGGAGGACTCAACACTGTCAAGACGCCAGTTCTTCCCAACTTGATCTATAGACTCAATGCAATTTCAATCAAGATCCCAGCAAGTTATCCTGAGAATATTGACAAAGTGATTCTAAAGTCTATTTGGAGAAGCAAAGACCTAGAATAGCCAACACAATATTGAGGGGAAAAACCAAAGTCAAAGAACTAATTCTGAACTTACTATAAAGTGTCAGTAATCAAAACAATGTGGTATTATAAAAGAACATAAAAATAGATCAATGGAATGAAACAGATCCCAGGAATACACCAACATAAACAACATCAACTGCTCTTTGACAAAATAGCAAAGGCAATACAACAGAACAAAGACAGTCTTTTCGCCAAATGGTGCTGCAATCCTGAATATCCACATGCAAACAAATGAATCTATACACAGACCTTAAATCCCTTAAGAAAACAAATTCAAAATGTATAACACACTTAAATGTAAAATGCAAAACTATAAAAGTCCTAAATATAATAAAGGAGAAAATCTAGAAGACCTTGTGCTTGGTGATTACTTTTTAGATGCAACTCCAATGTACAAGCAATAAAAGGAAGCAGTGAGATATTGGACCTCATTAAAAATAAAAATTTCTGCTCTGTGAAAGATACTATCAAGAGCATGAGAAGACAAGCCACAGACTGAGAGAAAATATTTGCAAAAGGTATATCTTATAAAGGACTGTTATCCAAAATATACGAAAAAATTCTTCAAACTCAACAATAAGACAAAAAAAAATCTGATTAAAAAATGGATAAGAAACCTGAATAGACATCTCACCAAAGAAGATACACAAATGGCAAATAAGCATATGAAGAGTGCTCAGCATATGTCAAAGAGAATTAAAGAGGGCAGGTGATATAATGAGCACTGGGTATTATATTCAACTAATGAATCACTGACCATTATATCAAAAACTAATGATGTATTATACCTTGGCTAATTGAATTTAAATTAAATAATTTAAAAAAGAAATTACAAATTAAAATAATGAGATACCTCTACAAACCTATCAGAATGGCCAAAATTTAAAACCAACTTCTAGTACCAACACAGTACTAGAAGTCCTAGGCTCATTGTTCAGACAACAAAAAGAAATAAAAGGCATCCAAATTGGCAAAGAGGAAGTCAACTTTCACTCTTCACAGATGACATGATACTTTATGTGGAAAACCCAAAAGACTCCACCCCCAGATTGCTAGAACTCATAACAGGAATTCAGCAATGTGGCAAGATATAAAACCAATGCACAGAAATCAGCTGCATTTCTATACACAAACAATGAGACAAAAGAAAGAGAAATTAGGAGTCTATACCATTTACAATTGCATTCAAACCCATAAGATACCTGGGAATAAACCTAACCAAAGAGGCAAAGGATCTGTACTCCAAAAACTACAGAACACGTATGAAAGAAATTGAGGAAGACACAAAGACATGGAAAAACATTCCATGCTCATGGATTGTAAGAATAAACATTGTGAACATGTCTATGCTGCCCAGAGAAATCTACACATTCAATGCAATCCCTATCAAAATACCACTGACCTTTTTCAGAGAGCTGGAACAATCAATCCTCAAATTTGCATGGAACCAGAAAAGACCCCAAATAGCCAGAGGAATGTTGGGGAAAAAAAACAAAGCTGGGGGCATCATGACGCCTGACTTCAAGCTATATTACATAGCTGTGATAACCAAGACAGCATGGTATTGGCACAAAACAAACATATCGATCAATGGAACAGAACAGAGAATCCAGAAATGGACCTTCATCTCTATGGTCAACTAGTCTTTGACAAAACAGGAAAGAATATCCAATGGCAAAAAGTTAATAGCCAGGCTTGAAAAAAAGCATACATGACAATACAGAACCTTTAGAGCAAAATGAGATCTAATCAGGCCCACTGAAAAATGCTATGAGTGAGATGCAGTCTAAATTGGATGCTCTAACATCTAGAGTCAATGAGGCAGAAGAGAGAATAAGTGATATAGAGGACTGGCTGATGGAAAGGAAGGAAGCTGAGGAAAAGAGAAAGACAACTTATAGCCCATGAAAAAAGGCTTCAAGAATTTAATGATGCCCTGAAATGAACCAATGTCAGAATTATTGGGGTTCCTGAGGGGATGGGGAGAGAGAGAGGGCCAGAGGGTATACTGGAGCAAATCACAGCTAAGAACTTCTCTAATCTGGGGAAGGAAACAAGCATGCACATCCAAGAGGCAGAGAGGACCCCTTCCCAAATCAACAAAAATAGATCAACACCACGATATATAATAGTGAAGCTTGCAAATCTTAGAGAAAAAGAAGTTATCCTGAGAGCAGCTAGGGAAAGGAGGTTCCTTACATATGGAGGGAGGAAAATTAGAATAACATCAGACCTATCCACAGAAACCTGGCAGGCCAGAAAGGGCTGGAGAGATATATTCAGCTTACTAAATGAGAAGAACATGCAGCCAAGAATACTTTATCCACCAAGGCTATCATTCAGAATGGATGGAGAGATAAAGAGCTTCCAGGACAGACAAAAACTGAAAGAATATGTGACCACCAAGCCAACCCTGCAAGAAATAGTAAGGGGGATACTGTAAGCGAAGAGAGACCCCAAGAGTCACCTAGACCAGAAAGAAACAGAGACAATCTACAGAAACAGGGACTTTACAGGCAATACAATGGCACTAAATTCATATCTTTCAATAATTACTCTGAATGTAAATGGACTAAATGCTCCAATCAAAAGACACAGGGTATCAGATTGGATTAAAAAGCAAAACCCATCAATATGCTGTCTACAAGAGACTCATTTTAGACTCAAAGACACCCCCAGATTGAAAGTGAGGGGGTGGAGAACCATTTATCATGCTAATGGACCTCAAAAGAAAGCTGGACTGGCAATCCTTAAATCAGACAAGATAGATTTTAGACCAAAAACAGTAAAAAGACCCATAATCATAATTAAAGGGTCTATCCAACAAGAAGATCTAAAAATTGTAAATATTTATGCCCCTAATATGGGAGCAGCCAATTATATAAACCAATTAATAACAAAATTAAAGAAACCCATTGATAAAAATACAATAATAGTTGGGGAATTCAACACCCCACTCACAACAATGGACAGATCATCTAAGCAGAAGATCAACAAGGAAACAAGGGCTTTAAATGACACACTGGACCAGATGGACTTCGAAGATATATTCAGAACATTCCATCCTAAGGCAACAGAATACTCATTCTTCTTTAATGCACATGGAACATTCTCCAGAAGAGATCACATACTGGATCATAAATCAGGTCTCAATGAGTACCAAATGACTGGGATTACTCCCTGCATGTTACCAGACCACAATGGTTTAAAACTTGAACTCAAACACAGGAGAAAATTTGGATGGAAAACAAATGCATGGAGGTTATAGAGCATCCTATTAAATACTGAACAGGTCAACCAGGAAATTAAGGAAAAATTTTAAAAATACATGGAAACAAATGAAAATGAAAACACAACTGTTCAAAACCTTTGAGATGCAGCAAAGGCGGCCCTAGAGGGAAGTACCTAGCAATACAAGTCTTTCTCAAGAAACAAGAAAAGTCTCAAATACCTGCTAATCTAACACCTAAATGAGCTGGAGAAAGAACATCAAATAAAGCCTAAACCCAGCAGGAGAAGAGAATTAATAAAGATGAGAGCAGAAATCAATGAAACAGAAACGAAAAGAACAGTAGAATAGATCAAAGAAACAAGGAGCTGCTTCTTTGAAAAATTAATAGGGTCGATAAACCCCTAGCCAGACTTATCAAAAAGAAAAGAGAAAGGCCCCAAATAAATAAAATCATGAATGAAACAGGAGAGATCATAACCAACACCAAAGAAATACAAACAATTTTAAGAACATATTATCAGCAATGATATGCCAACAAATTAGTCAATCTAGAAGAAATGGACACATTCCTAGAAACATATAAACTACCAAAACTGAAACAGGAAGAAATAGAAAATCTAAACAGACCCATTACCAGCAAGGGAATTGAAGCAGTAATCAAAAACCTCCCAACAAACAAGAGTCCAGAGCCGAATGGCCTCCCAGTGAAATTCTACCAAACATTTAAAGAAGAATTAATACCTATTCTTCTGAAGCTGGTTCAAAAAACAGAAATGGAAGGAAAACTTCCAAATTCATTATAAGAGGCCAGCATTACCTTGATCCCCAAACCAAAGACCCCACCTAAAAGGAGAATTACAGACCAATATCCTTGATGAACATGGATGCAAAAATTCTCACCAAAATACTAGCCAATAGGATCCAACAGTACATTAAAATGATTATTCACCATGACCACGTGGGATTTATCCCTGGGCTGCAAGGTTGGTTCAACATCTGCAAATCAATCAACGTGATACAATACATTCACAAAAGAAAGAACAAGAATCATATGATCCTCTCAATAGATGCAGAAAAAGCATTTGACAAAGTACAGCATCTTTCTTGATCAAAATTCTTCAGAGTATAGGGATGGAGGGTATATACTTCAATATCATAAAAGCCATCTATGAAAAACCCATAGCGGATATCATTCTCAATGGGGAAAAACTGAGAGCTTTCCCCCTAAGGTCAGGAACACAGCAGGGATGTCCACTATCACCATTGCTATTCAGCATAGTATTAGAAGTCCTAGCCACAGCAATCAGACACCAAAAAGAAATAAAAGGCATCCAAATTGGCAAAGAAGTCAAACTCTCACTGTTTGCAGATGATAGGATACTTTATGTGGAAAACCCAAAAGACTCCACCCCAAAACTGCTAGAACTCATACAGGAATACAGTAAAGTGGCAGGATATAAAATCAATGCACAGAAATCAGTGGCATTCCTATACACCAACAACAAGACAGAAGAAAGAGAAATTAAGGAGTCGATCCCATTTACAATTGCACCCAAAACCATAAGATACCTAGGAATAAATCTAACCAAAGAGGCAAAGGATCTGTACTCAGAAAACTATAAAATACTCATGAAAGAAACTGAGGAAGACACAAAGAAATGGAAAAATGTTCCATGCTCATGGATTGGAAGAACAAATATTGTGAAGATGTCAATGCTAACTAGGCAATCTACACATTCAATGCAATCCCCCATCAAAATACCATCCACTTTTTTCAAAGAAATGGAACAAATAATCCTAAAATTTGTATGGAACCAGAAAAGACCCCGAATAGCCAGAGGAATGTTGAAAAAGCAAAGCAAAGCTTGGTGGCATCACAATTCCGGACTTCCAGCTCTATTACAAAGCTGTCATCATCAAGACAGTATGGTACTGGCACAAAAACAGACACATAGATCAATGGAACGGAATAGAGAGCCCAGAAATGGACCCTCAACTCTATGGTCAACTCATCTTTGACAAAGCAGGAAAGAATGTCCAATGGAAAAAAGACAGTCTCTTCAACAAATGGTGTTAGGAAAATTGGACAGCCACATGCAGAAGAATGAAACTGGACCATTTCCTTACACCACATACAAAAATAGACTCCAAATGGTTGAAAGACCTCAATGTGAGACAGGAGTCCATCAAAATCCTAAAGGAGAACACAGGCAGCAACCTCTTCGACCTCAGCCGCAGCAACTTCTTCCTAGAAACATCGCCAAAGGCAAGGGAAGCAAGGGCAAAAATGAACTATTGGGACTTCATCAAGATAAAAAGCTTTTGCAAAGCAAAGGAAACAGTCAACAAAACCAAAAGACAACTGACAGAATGGGAGAAGATATTTGCAAATGACATATCAGATAAAGGGCTAGTATCCAAAATCTATCAAGCACTTATCAAACTCAACACCCAAAGAACAAATGGTCCAATCAAGAAATGGGCAGAAGACATGAACAGACATTTTTCCAAAGAAGACATCCAAATGGCCAACAGACACATGAAAAACTGCTCAACGTCACTCGGCATCAGGGAAATCCAAATCAAAACCTCAATGAGATATCACCTCACACCAGTCAGAATGGCTAAAATTAACAAGTCAGGAAATGACAGATGTTGGCTGGGATGCAGAGAAAGGGGAATCCTCCTACACTGTTGGTGGGAATGCAAGCTGGTGCAGCCACTCTGGAAAACAGTATGGAGGTTCCTCAAAAAGTTGAAAATAGAGCTACCATATGATCCAGCAATTGCACTACTGGGTATTTACCCCAAAGATACAAACGTAGGGATTCGAAGGGGTACGTGCACCTTGATGTTTATAGCAGCAATGTCCACAATAGCCAAACTGTGGAAAGAGCCAAGATGTCCATCGACAGATGAATGGATAAAGAAGATGTGGTATATATATACAATGGAATATTATGCAGCCATCAAAAGGAATGAGATCTTGCCATTTGCAACGATGTGGATGGAACTGGAGCGTGTTATGCTGAGCAAAATAAGTCAGTCTGAGAAAGACATGTATCATATGACCTCACTGATATGAGGAATTCTTAATCGTAGGAAACAAAGTGAGGGTTGCTGGAGTGGTGGGGGGTGGGAGGGATGGGGTGGCTGGGTGATAGACATTGGGGAGGGTAGTGCTATGGTGAGTGCTGTGAATCGTGCAAGACTGTTGAATCACAGATCTGTACCTCTGAAACAAATAACACAATACGCATTAAAAAAAAAAAGAAGAAGAAGATAGCAGGAGGGGAAGAATGAAGGGGGGGAAATCGGAGGGGGAGACAAACCATGAGAGACTATGGACTCTGAGAAACAAACTGGGGGTTCTAGAGGGGAGGGGGGTGGTGGGATGGGTTAGCCTGGTGATGGGTATTAAAGAGGGCACGTTCTGCATGGAGCACTGGGTGTTATACAGAAACAATGAATCATGGAACACTACATCAAAAACTAATGATGTAATGTATGGTGATTAACAGAACAATAAAAAATTAAAAAAAAAAAAAACCCTACCAACAAACAAGAGTCCAGAGCCGAATGGCCTCCCAGTGGAATTCTACCAAACATTTAAAGAAGAATTAATACCTATTCTTCTGAAGCTGGTTCAAAAAACAGAAATGGAAGGAAAACTTCCAAATTCATTATAAGAGGCCAGCATTACCTTGATCCCCAAACCAAAGACCCCACCAAAAAGGAGAATTACAGACCAATATCCCTGACGAACATGGATGCAAAAATTCTCACTAAAATACTAGCCAATAGGATCCAACAAGGATGATTCACAAGGACCAAGTGGGATTTATTCCTGGGCTGCAAGAGTGGTTCAACATCCATAAATCAATCAACGTGATACACCACATTAATAAAGGAAAGAACAAGAACCATGTGATTCTCTCAATAGATGCAGAAAAAGCATTTGACAAACTACAGCATTCTTTCTTGATTAAAACTCTCTACAATGTAGGGATAAAGGGAAATTACCTCAAGATCATAAAAGCCAGCTACAAAAAGCACACAGCAAATATCATTCTCAATGGGGGAAAACTGAGAGCTTTTCCCTTAAGATCAGGAACGTGACAGGGATGCCCACTGTAACCACTACTGTTCAACATAGTACTAGAAGTCCTAGCTTCAGCAATCAGACAACAAAAAGAAATAAAAGGCATCTAAACTGGCAAAGAAGAAGTAAAACTCTCACTCTTTGCAGATGACATGATACTCTATGTGAAAAATCCAAAAACTCCACCCCAAAATTGCTAGAACTCATACAAGAATTCAGTAAAGTGGCAGGATATAAAATCAATGCACAGAAATCAGTTGCATTTCTACCCACTAACAATGAAGCAGAAGAAGAGATATTAAGGAATCAATCCCATTTCCAATTGCACCAAAAACCACAAGATACCTAGGAATAAACCTAACCAAAGACATAAAGGATCTGTACTCTGAAAACTATAGAACACTCATAAAAGAAATTGAGGAAGACACAAAGACGTGGAAAAACATTCCATGCTCATGGATTGGAAGAACAAATATCATTAAAATGTCTATGATTCCCAGAGCAATCTATACATCAAATGCAATCCCTATCAAAATACCATCAACATTTTTCACAGTGTTGAAAGAAATAATCCTAAAATTTGTATGGAACCAGGAAAGACCCCGAATAGCCAGAGGAATGTTGAAAAAGAAAACCAAAGCTGGTGGCATCACAATGCCAGATTTCAAACTATATTACAAAGCTGTAATCATCAAGACAGTGTGGTACTGGCACAAAAACAGACACATAGATCAGTGGAACAGAATGTCTATGGTCAACTAAGCTTCAACAAAGCAGGAAAGAATATCCAATGGAAAGAAAACAGTCTCTTCAATAAATGGTGCTGGAAAAACTGAACAGCCACATGCAGAAGAATGAATCTGGACCATTTTCTTATACCATACACAAAAATAAACTCAAAATGGATGAAAGACTTCAATGTGAGACAGGAATCTATCAAAATCCTAGAAGAGAACACAAGGCAGTAACCTCTTCGACATCAGCCCCAGCACCTTCTTGCTAGACACATCTCCAAAGGCAAGGGAAACAAAAGCAAAAATGAGCCATTGAAACTTCATCAAGATAAAGAGCTTTTGAACAGCAAACGAAACAGTTAACTAAACTAAAAGACAACATACAGAATGGGAGAAGATATTTGCAAATGTTTTATCAGATAAAGAGTTAGTATCCAAAAATCTATAAAGAACTTATCAAGCTCAACACCCAAGGAACAAGAAATCCAGTCAAGAAATGGGCAGAAGATATGAACAGACATTTCTCCAAAGAAGACATACAAATGGCCAACAAACACATGAAAAAATGCTCAACATATTCGGCATCAAGGAAATACAAATCAAACCACAATGAGATACCAACTCATACCAGTCAGAATGGCTAAAATTAACAAGTCAGGAAACAACAAATGTTGGTGAGGATACAGAGAATGGGGAACCCTCTTACACTACTGGTGGGAATGCAAGCTGGTACAGCCACTCTGGATAACAGTATGGAGGCTCCTCAAAAAGTTATAAATGGGGACGCCTGGGTGGCTCAGTTGGTTAAGCGTCTGCGTTCGGCTCAGGTAATGATCCTGGGATCATGGTCCTGGGATCGAGCCCCACATTGGGCTCCCTGCTCAGCGGGAAGCCTGCTTCTCCCTCTCCCTCTCCCCCTGCTTGTGTTCCCTCTCTCACTGTCTCTCTGTCAAATAAATAAATAAATAAAATCTTTAAAAAAGTTGTAACTAGAGCTACCCTTCAACCCAGCAATTGCACTACTATCCAAGGATACAAACATAGTGATACAAAGGGGCACCTGCACCCCAATGTTTATAACAGCAATGTCCACAATAACCAAACTATGAAAAGAGCCATGTCCATCAACAGATGAATGGATATATATACACAATGGAATATTATTCAGCCATCAAAAAAATGAAATCTTGCCAACTGCAAGGACATGGATAGAACTAGAGAGTATTATGCTCAGCTATAAATAAGTCAATCAGAGAAAGACAATTATCATATGATTTCACTCATATGTGGAATTTAAGAAATAAAATGGAGGAGCATAGAGGAAGGGAGAGGAAAATAAAACAAGATGAAATCAGAAAGGGAGATAACCATAAGAGAGTCTTTTTTTTTTTTTTTTTTTTTTTTTTAAGATTTTATTTATTTATTCATTAGAGACAGAGAGAGAGAAGCAGAGGGAGAAGCAGGCTCCCAAGGAGCAGGGAGCCCGATGTGGGACTCGATCCCAGGACCCTGAGATCATGACCTGAGCCGAAGGCAGACGCTTAACCATCTGAGCCACCCAGGCGCCCTCATAAGAGAGTCTTAACTATAGGAAACAAACTGAGGGTTGCTGGGGCGGGGGGGGGGAGGGTTGCCAAATATAATGAGCACTGGATGTCATATACAACCGATGAATCACTGAACTCTACTTTTGAAACTAATAATATACTATATGTTAATTAATTGAATGTAAATAAAATTTAAAAAAAGAAAGAAAGAAATAGTGGCTGAGACTTCCCAAATCTGGGGAGAGATTTAGACATCAAAGTTCATGAAGCACTTAGGACCCCAAACACATTCAACTCAAATAGATATTCTCCAAGACACATCAATAGTAAAACTTTTAAAAATCAATGACAAGCAACTAATGAATCATTAAACACTATATCAAAAATTAATGATGTACTTACTATATGTTGGCTAATTGAACTTAATAAAAAAATCAATGACAAGGAGAGATCTTAAAATCATTGAGAGAAAGGGAGCTTATCACTTATAAGGGAACCCCCCCATAAGGCTATCAGGGGATTTCTCAGCACAAACCTTACATGCCAGGAGACAGTGGAATGACATATTCAAAGTGATAAAAGAAAAAAAACTGCCAATCTAGAAAACTTTACTTTAGAAGTGAAAGAGAGATAAAGACTTTCCCAGACAAATGCTAAGGAAGTTCATCACCACTACACTTTCTTACAAGAAATTGTTAAAGGGAGTTCAGTTTTTCAACCTGAAGAAAGGACCCTAACTGTAAAAAGGAAAATGATTGAATCAGTCATTTTGAAACTTCCCACAAAGAAAAGCCCAGGTCCAGATTGGCTTAATTCTACCAAACATTTAAAGAATTAATACCTATCCCTTCAAAAACTCTTCCAAAACAAAAAAGAGGAGGGAACAGCTCCTGACTCATTCTTTGAGGCACTCCCCCCACTTTCCCCTTCCCCAACCTCCTCCCTCTCCCTCTCTTTCAGAGCTGAGAAGGCTATCTTACTTGGAACATTGTACTTCTGGAGACAGTAGGCAAGCTCCATAGGTTGCACTGCTTTCTGCCGGCTGTCCTGCATCCTCTCCAGTAGCAAGAGCAACTGGAAGGGGACACTTCTCCTCTGCTCTTCCGTTCCCCTTGGTACTGTTATCCTGCCAAATAAGAACATCCGTGAACCTCCTTATCCCCACAGTTCTCAATGCTAGATGCATACTGGAATCACTTGGGGGACCTTCCCAAACTCTCCATGTCCAGGCCACTTTGCAGACTAACTAAATCAGATTTTTTTTAAATCAGAATTTCTGATAGGCCCAGTTATCAGAATTTTTAAGTTTCCCAGATGTTTTAAATGTATAAACAAGGCTGAGAAGTACCATATTAGCAAATTGGCTATAGAGATATCCTCTTGGGGACGGGGGGAATCAGACAATTCTTGCCTCACCCCTCTCCCCACTCTGCCCAACAATCACACTTAAATGAAGGGCAGATGAAGAGGGTCCTGGGTCCACAGCAAAGTGTCCAGGCTGAAGTACTCCAAAGTGAAAAGGCAAATACTGATCTAGGTCCTGGCAATAAAGGACATGAAAGAATGTCAGTTTATTTTGAAAATGATTTATTTAATTATAGGCATCTCTCATGGCCTGAGCCAATAGAAGGAGGAACACAACTAGTCCCAGGAACACAACTAGATAACCATCAGATCAACGCAAAAGTTGACCTAAAGACAGAACAAACTCCACAACTAAAGGGAAAGAAGAGGGTGCCTGGATGGCCCAGTTGGTTAAGCGACTGCCTTCGGCTCAGGTCATGATCCCGGGGTCCTGGGATTGAGTCCTGCATCATCGGG
>NW_022590579.1:0-12040 GCF_004348235.1 Phoca vitulina | reverse complement strand
TTGAAGAGACTGTCTTTTTTCCATTGGACATTCTTTCCTGCTTTGTCGAAGATTAGTTGACCATAGAGTTGAGGGTCCATTTCTGGGCTCTCTATTCTGTTCCATTGATCTATGTGTCTGTTTTTGTGCCAGTACCATACTGTCTTGATGATGACAGCTTTGTAGTAGAGCTGGAAGTCTGGAATTGTGATGCCGCCGGCTTTGCTTTTCTTTTTCAACATTCCTCTGGCTATGCGGGGTCTTTTCTGGTTCCATACAAATTTTAGGATTATTTGTTCCATTTCTTTGAAGAAAGTGGATGGTATTTTGATGGGGATTGCATTGAATGTGTAGATTGCTCTAGGTAGGATTGACATCTTCACAATATTTGTTCTTCCAATCCATGAGCATGGAACGTTTTTCCATTTCTTTGTGTCTTCCTCAATTTCTTTCATGAGTATTTTATAGTTTTCTGAGTACAGATCCTTTGCCTCTTTGGTTAGATTTATTCCTAGGTATCTTATGGTTTTGGGTGCAATTGTAAATGGGATCGACTCCTTAATTTCTCTTTCTTCTGACTTGTTGTTGGTGTATAGGAATGCCACTGACTTCTGTGCATTGATTTTATATCCTGCCACTTGACTGAATTCCTGTATGAGTTCTAGCAGTTTTGGGGTGGAGTCTTTGGGATTTTCCACATAAAGTATCATATCATCTGCAAAGAGTGAGAGTTTGACTTCTTCTTTGCCAATTTGGATGCCTTTGATTTCTTTTTGTTGTCTGATTGCTGTGGCTAGGACTTCCAATACTATGTTGAATAGCAGTGGTGACAGTGGACATCCCTGCCGCGTTCCTGACCTTAGGGGGAAAGCTCTCAGTTTTTCCCCATTGAGAATGATATTCGCTGTAGGTTTTTCATAGATGGCTTTTATGATATTGAGGTATGTACCCTCTATCCCTATACTCTGAAGAGTTTTGATCAAGAAAGGATGCTGTACTTTGTCAAATGCTTTTTCTGCATCTATTGAGAGGATCATGTGATTCTTGTTTTTTCTTTTGTTAATGTATTGTATCACGTTGATTGATTTGCGGATGTTGAACCAACCTTGCAGCCCAGGGATAAATCCGACTTGGTCGTGGTGAATAATCCTTTTAATGTACTGTTGGATCCTATTGGCTAGTATTTTGGTGAGAATTTTTGCATCCATGTTCATCAGGGATATTGGTCTGTAATTCTCCTTTTTGATGGGGTCTTTGTCTGGTTTTGGGATCAAGGTAATGCTGGCCTCATAAAATGAGTTTGGAAGTTTTCCTTCCATTTCTATTTTTTGGAACAGTTTCAGAAGGATAGGTATTAATTCTTCTTGAAATGTTTGGTAGAATTCCCCTGGGAAGCCATCTGGCCCTGGGCTTTTGTGTTTTGGGAGATTTTTGATGACTGCTTCTATTTCCTTAGTGGTTATAGGTCTGTTCAGGTGTTCTATTTCTTCCTGGTTCAGTTTTGGTAGTTGATACATCTCTAGGAATGCATCCATTACTTCCAGGTTATCTAATTTGTTGGCATAGAGTTGCTCATAATATGTTCTTATAATTGTTTGTATTTCTTTGGCGTTGGTTGTGATTTCTCCTCTTTCATTCATGATTTTGTTGATTTGGGTCATTTCTCTTTTCTTTTTGATAAGTCTGGCCAGGGGCTTATCAATCTTGTTAATTCTTTCAAAGAACCAGCTCCTAGTTTCGTTGATCTGTTCTACTGTTCTTTTGGTTTCTATTTCATTGATTTCTGCTCTGATCTTTATTATTTCTCTTCTCCTGCTGGGTTTAGGCTTTCTTTGCTGTTCTTTCTCCAGCTCCTTTAGGTGTAGGGTTAGGTTGTGTACTTGAGACCTTTCTTGTTTCTTGAGAAAGGCTTGTATTGCTATATACTTTCCTCTTAGGACTGCCTTTGCTGTATCCCAAAGATTTTGAATAGTTGTGTTTTCATTTTCATTGGTTTCCATGAATTTTTTTAATTCTTCTTTAATTTCCTGGTTGACCCATTCATTCTTCAGTAGGATGCTCTTTAGCCTCCATGTATTTGAGTTCTTTCTGACTTTCCTCTTGTGATTGAGTTCTAGTTTCAAAGCATTGTGGTCTGAAAATAGGCAGGGGATGATCCCAATCTTCTGGTACCGGTTGAGACCTGATTTATGACCTAGGATGTGATCTATTCTGGAGAATGTTCCATGGGCACTAGAGAAGAATGTGTATTCCGTTGCTTTGGGATGGAATGTTCTGAATATGTCTGTGAAGTCCATTTGGTCCAGTGTGTCATTTAAAGTCTTTATTTCCTTGTTGATCTTTTGCTTAGACGATCTGTCCATTTCAGTGAGGGGGGTGTTAAAGTCCCCCACTATTATTGTATTGTTGTCGATGTGTTTCTTTGCTTTTGTTATTAATTGCCTTATATAATTGGCTGCTCCCATGTTAGGGGCATAGATATTTACAATTGTTAGATCTTCTTGTTGGATAGACCCTTTAAGTATGATATAGTGTCCTTCCTCATCTCTTATTACAGTCTTTGGTTTAAAATCTAATTTGTCTGCTATAAGGATTGCCACCCCAGCTTTCTTTTGGTGTCCATTAGCATGGTAAATGGTTTTCCACCCCCTCACTTTCAATCTGGGGGTGTCTTTGGGTCTAAAATGAGTCTCTTGCAGACAGCATATCGATGGGTCTTGTTTTTTAATCCAATCTGATAGCCTGTGTCTTTTGATTGGGGCATTTAGCCCATTTACATTCAGGGTAACTATTGAAAGATAGGAGTTCAGTGCCATTGTATTGCCTGTAAAGTGACTGTTACTGTATATTGTTTGTGTTCCTTTCTGGTCTATGTTGCTTTTAGGCTCTCTCTTTGCTTAGAGGACCCCTTTCAATATTTGTTGTAGGGCTGGTTTCGTGTTTGCAAATTCCTTTAGTTTTTGTTTGTCCTGGAAGCTTTTTATCTCTCCTTCAATTTTCAATGACAGCCTAGCTGGATATAGTATTCTTGGCTGCATATTTTTCTCATTTAGTGCTCTGAATATGTCCTGCCAGTCCTTTCTGGCCTGCCAGGTCTCTGTGGATAAGTCTGTTGCCAATCTAATGTTTCTACCATTGTAGGTTACATATCTCTTCTCCCGAGCTGCTTTCAGGATTTTCTCTTTGTCTCTGAGACTCGTAAGTTTTACTATTAGATGTCGGGGTGTTGACCTATTTTTATTGATTTTGAGAGGGGTTCTCTGTGCTTCCTGGATTTTGATGCCTGTTTCCTTCCCCAAATTAGGGAAGTTCTCTGCTATAATTTGCTCCATTATACCTTCTGCACCTCTCTCTCTTTCTTCTTCTTCTGGGATCCCAATTATTCTAATGTTGTTTCGTCTTATGGTATCGTTTATCTCTCGAATTCTGCCCTCGTGATCCAGTAGTTGTTTATCTCTCTTTTTCTCAGCTTCTTTATTTTCCATCATTTGGTCTTCTATCTCGCTGATTCTTTCTTCTGCCTCATTTATCCTAGCAGTTAGCGCCCCCATATTTGATTGCACCTCATTAATAGCCTTTTTGATTTCTACTTGGTTCGATTTTAGTTCTTTTACTTCTCCAGAAAGGGTTTCTCTAATAACTTCCATGTTTTTTTTCAAGCCCAGCTAGTATCTTTAAAGTGATGATTCTGAACTCTAGATCTGACATCGTACTAATGTCCGTATTGAGTAGGTCCCTGGCAGTCGGTACTACCTCTTGTTCTTTTTGTTGAGGTGATTTTTTCCATCTTGTCATTTTGTGCAGAGGAGAATAGATTAATGAGAGAACAAAATGCTAGCAGGGTAACAACGTCCCCAGAAAATATACTCTAAACAAATCAGAAAAGACCTGAAGCAGTGGGAAAAGAAAGGGAAAGAGAGAAAAAAGAAAAGGAAAGAAAAAAAGAAAAAAGATAAAGATAAAGATAAAAACAAACAAAAGCAGAACAAAACAAAACAAAACAAAAACAGAATGTGATCAAATATGATCAGGCTGGATTATAGATCAGTGCCACACACTAGATTTTGGGTGTATTTTGGTCTGTTAAAAGAAAGTCCCTCCCAAAATTTTAAAGAAAGAAAAACTTATATATGTACAAAAATAAGGGTTGATATGATGAAGGGATGGAATATGACTGTAAAGATGGAAATTATAAAAAATTTTAAAAAAGGATTTGATAAGTTGTTTGAAAAAAGAAAGAAGAGGATTAAAAAAAAAAGAAAGAAAGAAAGAAAAAAGGGAGAGAATGTGATCAGGCAGGGGAGTAGAAAAAAACCATACACTAGAGATTTAGAGTATATTTTGATCTGTTAGAAGAAACTATCTCAAGATTTTAAGGAGAGAACAACTTATATATATATGCCAAAAATACGGGTAACTACTATGAAGGGATAGAATATGACTTTAAAAATGAAAAATAAAAATGTTTTTTTTTTAAAAAGGGATTGATAAGATGTTGGTTGAAAAAGGGAAAAAGAAAAATTCAAAAAAAAAAAGAAAAAAGGAAAAAAGAAAAAAAGACAGTTAAAAAAAATAATTAACTTTGAAAGACTAAAGAATCATGGTAAGAAAGCCATGAATTCTATGTGCAGTGTTCCCCTAGCGCTGGAGTTCTGCCGTTCTCATTGATCGGTAAACTTGGTCTTGGCTGGCTGTTCTCGCTGATCTTCTGGGGGAGGGGCCTGTTGCCGTGGTTCCCAAATGTCTCTGCCGGAGGCAAAATTGCCCCGCCCTTGCCGGTCCGGGCTAAGTAATCTGCTCGGGTTTGCTCTCCGGAGCTTTTGTTCCCTGCAAGCTCTCCGTACAGCTTTGGAGGCGGAGAGTGAAAATGGCGGCCTCCCAGTCTCCGCCCCAGAGGAGCCGAGAATTCAGGGTCCCGCTCCTCAGCGAGCCCCCAGAGAAAAGCAGTCAGTCACTCCCGTCTCCCCGGTCTCCGGCCACACTCCTCGCTCACCCGGCCTGTGACCGCGCCTTTCTATCTGGCACCCGACCCCGGGTGGAGTCTCCAAACCCAGCAGATCCCCGCGGTGCGCTCCCACACCTCTCCTCCCGGGGGAAGAAGGTGAGTCTCCCCGGATCTGCCGCTTGTTGGGTCCCTGCTGGAGGAGCAGTGGCCCGACTGTGCCGCGGATCACGGTTTATAGCAACCCCGAGCTGAGAGCCCGCGCCTGGGCTCCGTCTCTCCAGCCGGCTTCCCTGCTCCGATACCTGGGAGCTCTGCCGCACTCAGGTACCCCCGGTCTTTCTGTGACCCCGAGGGTCCTGAGACCACACTGTCCCGCGAGGGTTCCACCCCCCACTTCGCCACCAGAGTGACGTCCCTCAGCGGAGCAGACTTCTAAAAGTTCCGATTTTGTGCTCCGTGGCTCTATCACTTGCCAGAAGCGGCCGACGGAGGCCCCTCCCCCGCCGTCTATCCTCCCGAATATCGCCTCGGATTCACTTCTCCGCACGTCCTACCTTCCAAAAAGTGGTCGCTTTTCTGTTCAGAGAGTTGTTGCTCTTCTTTTCTTTGATCTCCTGTTGAGTTTGTAGGTGTTCAGAATGGTTTGATCCCTATCCAGCTGAATTCCTGAGAGGAGACGAAATCCAGGTCTCCTACTCCTCCGCCATCTTGCTCCGCCCCCCTGTTGGAGTGATTCTTAAAGACCTCACAAGGGGTACTTACAGATACCTGTGTTCAAAGCATTTAAATATTATAGCATTGGCCAGGACACTAACTAAAACTGGGTTGCTTATGAGACATATAAGAGATATTGGAAAACTCAACACCCCTAGCCTTCTACATCTCCTACAAAAGAAAAAGCAAGCAAAAATTAAAATATACACACAGTCACACAGTGGAGTCAGGGGCAAGTGACATGATAATTTAAGTTCATCTTTGAATCACAATGCCTAGGTTCAATATATAAAATGGAGATGGACAAATTACAACATCTGCTGTTAATAAGTATTAATGAAGTAAATCTATATAAAGAATTGTGTCACCCATCTGTTGCACTGGTTGAGTACTTACCTACCAACTTTAAATGCTATGTTTCAGTTCCCAGAGTCCCAAGAATATACCTTCCATGTACAGCACAATGTATTCAGTGACTTTTCTGTTGGTTATCAGTGTTTCCTTTATTGTTTTTGTTTCTCATAAAGAAAGCTCTTCCAGGAAAACATATATCTATTAGTAGAGATGTTAATGTAAATGCTTTGATCCTTGTCTTATATTTTATTTCTCTTGGCTATGACTCTTCTACATTTTACAAACCGCTCTGATTATCATCACAGTCTTACCACCTTATTGTTTTCCTTTTTGTTTGATCCCATCTCTTGTTTTTATGTTCAGTTTCCTCACATTTTCCAAAGAGATAATCCTTCCTGTAGGTAAAATCCCTCTTCCTCACAAATAGCTGATTTGGTTGGTTTAATATTTAATGGTCATACCTACATAGACTTCTAAAACAGGTAGTAATAGGAAGTGTTTACATTGTAAAAATATAAGCACATATATGACTTTTAGGAGAGTTAATTGATACCCTTGTAAGCACATGAAAATCTTTTTTTTTTTTAAAGATTTTATTTATTTGACAGAGAGACAGCGAAAGAGGGAACACAAGAAGTGGGAGTGGGTGGGAGAGAAAGAAGCAGGCTCCCTGCTGAGCAGGGAGCCCGATGCAGGGCTCGATCCCAGGACCCGGGCATCATGACCTGAGCCGAAGGCAGACGCTTAACAACTGAGCCACCGAGGTGCCCCAGCACATGAAAATCTTAATAATCATGTTGTCATTCCTATATATACTAATTGGCTTTTGGAGGGTTAATTTAGAATATTTTCTTTATTGTCTTTTGTTCTGTATATCAAAGTGCTAAACAGATGATACTTCTAGAGTCATACACAACACATTGTCAAATACTTCTCTCTGAAATATTAAGCACCCTTAAATTTATATTTAATTTGAAACAATTTCAAAAACAGTCAAGAAAACACAAAATTGTGTTAACATGGAGAAAATTATCCAAATGAAAGCAAATGTAGTAATTAGCTTATTTAAAACTCACTGTGAGAACCTGCTATTCAGACCTACAACACTAGGTGGCAAGATAAGTACAGATTGATAGAAACACTTGACTAGGAAATTCAAATTGTTTTCTTAATGTTTCAGGGAAGATAGGCATTATTAAAACAATAGAATACTGCAGTGCTCCACTTTCAAATACCAGTAGTCTGTGGAAGCTTACTTCTTTTTCCCATTATTGGAAAAGAGCATGGGAAAGCAGGACCCAAAGGGTATACATTTATCTAATAGTCAAAGTTCTGAGATGAGTTTTTGCTAACAGTCAGACCAATATCAATTGTAGTAATAAACCTCACATTTAATACAAACCCACAAAATCTTGTGCTTTGCATTTTTCAAAGATGTTCACATATATTATCTCATAGTCACAAATAACCCATATTATAGAGAAGGGATGTAACACTTAGAGATATCAAGTGGTTTGCCTGTTATCACGTAGAGAGTTAGGTGATATAAAAATTAAAAGCAATGTCTTCTGCCTAATGCTGAACTATCTCACAAAATAAGATGTACAATATTTATCATAGAGGAACAAATGATGGATCTAGATTTTAATTAAAAAACATGTAAGTCAAGACCAACCCTTTGTTGGAGAGAGTACGTTGAGCACAAAGCTCCGAATAAAGAAGCTATAAAAAAATAAATTTCCTTACTGCTTCAAAATGTTTTTCCAGCCTACTTGTAGCTCTGTCAAGACAAGGTCAAACATAATAGTAGTGGAAAAATAGATCTGGAGACCAGACTAACTTGGAAGCAAAATTAGTAGAAAGGAGCAAGTGGAAGAGGGCTGTGAAGCACTAGGGGAGTGTTAGTGACAAGTAGTTAGAAATGAGTGTGGCTCATATGGTTCTTATTCTTTTTTCTTTTTATTATTGTGGTGTATCATGTTGATTGATTTGCAAATATTGAACCACCCTTGCAGCCCAGGAATAAATCCCACTTGATAGTGGTGAATAATTGTTTTAAAGTACTGTTAAATTTGATTTGCTAGTATTCTATTAAGAATTTTTGCATCCATGTTTATCAGGGATGTTGGCCTGTAATTCTCCTTTTTAGTGGGGTCTCTGGTTTGGGGATCAAGGTAATGCTGGCCTCACAGAATGAGTTTGGAAATTTTCTGTCCATTTCTATTTTTTTTGGAATAGTTTCAGAAGAGTAGGTATTAACTCTTCTTGAAATGTGTGGTAGAATTCGCCTTTGAAGCCATCTGGCCCTGGACTTTTGTTTTTTGGGAGATTTTTGATTACTGATTCCATTTCTTTGCTGGTTATGGGTCTGTTCAAATTTTCTATTTCTTCCTGTTTTAGTTTTGGTAGTTTTTATGTTTGTAGGAATTTGTCCATTTCTTGCAGATTGCCCAGTTTGTTGGCATATAATTTTTCATAATATTCTCTTATAATTGTTTGTATTTCTGTGGTGTTGGTTGCAATCTCTCCTCTCTCATTCATGATTTAATTAATTAATTTAATTTAATTTCTTTTTTCTTTTTGATAAGTCTGGAGGGGTTTATTAATTTTATTAATTTTTTCAAAGAACCACCTCTTAGTTTCATTGATCTGTTGTTTTTTTTGTTTTTGTTGTTCATTTTGATATCGTTTATTTCTGCTCTAATCTTTATTATTTCCCTTCTGCTGGCTTTAGGTTTCATTTGCTGTCCTTTTTCTAGCTCCTTTAGCTGTAAGATTAGGTTGTGTATTTGAGACTTTTCCTGATTCTTGAGGTAGGCATGTAGGGCTACATACTTCTCCCTTAAGACTGTCTTTGATGCATCCAAAAGGTTTTGGACCATTGTGTTTTAATTTTCATTCGTTTCCATGTATTTTTTAAATTTCTTCTTTAATTTATGAGATAACCCATTCATTCTTTAGTAAGATGTTCTTTAACCTCCATGTCTTTGTGGTCTTTCCGAATTTTTTCTTGTGGTTGACTTCTAGTTTCTAGTGTTGTGGTCTGAAAATATGCATGGTGTCATCTCCATTTTTATACTTGTTAAGGGCTGATTTATGACCCAGTGTGTGATCTATTCTGGAGAATGTTCCATGCGCACTTGAAAAGAATGTGTATTCTGCTGCTTTAGGATGAAATGTTCCGAATATATCTGCTAAGTCCATCTGGTCTAGTGTGTCATTCAAAGTCATTGTTTCCTTGTTGATTTTCTGTTTAGGTGATTTGTCCACTGCTGTAAGTGGGGTGTTAAAGTCCCGTACTATTATTGTATTATTGTATCGTTATCAATGAGTTTCTTTATGTTTATTATTGATTGATTTATATATGTGGGTGCTCCCATGTTGGAGGCTTAAATATTTACAATTCTTAGATCTTCTTGATGGATAGACCCCTTAATTATGATATAACACCCTTCTTCATCTCTTGTTAGAGTCCTATTTTAAAATCTAGTTTGTCTAAGTATGGCTACTCTGGCTTTCTTTTGATGTCTTTTAGCATAATAGATGGTTCTCTATCCCCTCACTTTCAGTCTGCAGGTGTCTTTAGGTCTAAAATAAGTCTTTGTAGGTAGCATATAGATGTGTCTTATTTTTTTTTTTTAAGATTTTATTTATTTATTTGACACAGAGAGAGATACAGAGAGAGAGGGAACACAAGCAGGGGGAGTGGGAGAGGGAGAAGCAGGCTTCCCGCGGAGCAGGGAGCCCGATGTGGGGCTCGATCCCAGGACCCCGGGATCACGACCTGAGCCGAAGGCAGACGCTTAACGACTGAGCCACCTAGGCGCCCCTAGATGTGTCTTATTTTTTAATCCATTCTGATACCCTATGGCTTTGATTGGATCATTTAGTCTATTTACATTTAGGGTGTTTATTGATAGATACAAATTTAGTGCCATTGTATTACCTGTTAAATCATTGTTTCTGGAGATTTTCTCTGTTCCTTGGTAGTCATTGTTGCTTTTAGTCTTTCCTTCCCACTGAAAGAGTCCCCTATAATATTTCTTGCAGGGCTGGTTTAGTTGTCACTAACTCCTCTCAATAGATGCACAAAAATCATTTGACAAAATACAGCATCTATTCCTGATAAAAACCCTCAACAAAGTAGGGATAGAGGGAACATATCTCAACCTCATAAAGGCCATATATGAAAGACCCACAGCTAATACGATCCTCAGTGGGGAAAACAGAGCTTTTCCTCTACAGTCAAGAACAAGACAGGGAGGTCCACTCAAACCATTGCTATTTAACATATTTAACTGGAGGTCCTAGCCATAGCAGTCAGACAACAAAAAGAAATAAAAGACATCCAAATCAGCAAGGAAGAAGTCAAACTTTCACCGTTCGCAGATGACATGATACTCTATGTTGCAAACCCAAAAGACTCCACCAAAAACTATTAGAACTGATACACAAATTCAGTAAAGTCACAGGATACAAAATCAACGTACAGAAATCTGTTGCATTTTTATACATCACTAATGAAGCAGCAGAAAGATAAATCAGGGAATCGATCCCATTTACAACTATGCCAAAACCAGTAAGATACCTAGGAATAGACCTAACCAAAGACATAAGATACCTGTACTCTGAAAAGTATTGAAGAGGACACAAAGAAATGGAAAAAAATTCCATGCTCATGGATCGGAAGGTCAAACATTGTTACAGTGTCTATACTGCCCAAAGCAATCTACACATTTAATGCAACCCCTTTCAAAGTAACACCAGCATTTTTCACAGAGCTAGAAAAAACAATCCTAAAATTTGTATGGAACCTCAAAAGACCCCAAATAGCCAAAGTAATCTTGAAAAGGAAAAGCAAAGCTGGGGGCATCATGATTCCGGACCTCTAGCTGTATTACAAAGCTGTCGTCATCAAGACAGTATGGTACTGGCACAAAAACAGACACATAGATCAATGGAACAGAATAGAGAACCCAGAAATGGACCCACAACTCTATGGTCACCTAATCTTTGACAAAGCAGGAAGGAATATCCAATGGAAAAAAAAGACAGTCTCTTCAACAAATGGTGTTGGGAAAACTGCATAGCAACATGCAGAAGAATGAAACTGGACCGCTTTCTTACACCATACACAAAAATAAATTCAAAATGGATGAAAGACCTAAATGTGAGACCGGAATCCATCAAAATCCTAGAGGAGAACAGAGGCAACAACCTCTTTGACCTTGGTCCTAGCAAATTCTTACTAGACACGTCTTCCCAGGCAAGGGAAACAAAAGCAAAAATGAACTATGATAGGGACTTGATCAAAATAAAAAGCTTCTGCACAGCAAAGGATACAGTCAACAAAACTAAAAGACAGCCTATGGAATGGGAGAAGATATTTGCAAATGATGTATCTGATAAAGGGTTAGAATCCAAATCTATAAAGAACTTACCGACTCAACACCCAAAAGACAAATAATCCAGTTAAGAAATGGGCAGAAGACAGGAACAGACATTTCTCCCAAGAAGGCATCCGGATGGCTAACAGACACATGAAAAGATGCTCAACATTACTCATCATCAGGGTAATGCAAATCAAAACGACAATGAGGTACCACCTCATCCTTATCAGAATGGCTAAAATTAACAACATAGGAAACAACAGACGTTGGTGAGGATGCAGGGAAAGGGGAACCCTCTTACACTGTTGGTGGGAATGCAACCTGGTACAGCCACTCTGGGAAACAGTATTTTTGAGGTTCCTCAAAAAGTTAAAAGAGAACTACCCTATGACCCAGCAATTGTACTAGTAGGTATTTACCCAAAAGATACCAAAAATACTGATTCACAAGGGCACATGTATCCTCATGTTTATAGCGGCATTATCAACAATAGCCAAATTATAGAAAGAGGCCAAATGTCCATCAACTGATGAATGGATAAAGAAGAAGTGGTATATGTATATACACAATGGAATATTACCCAGCCATCAAAAAGAACGAAATCCTGCCCTTTGCAACAATGTAGATGGAGCTAGAGCATATTATGGTAAGCGAAACA
>NW_022590578.1:0-12064 GCF_004348235.1 Phoca vitulina | reverse complement strand
CTGGGTACCACCACGAGCGTTTCTGTAGGAGAGCAAGGGGAACCAGTGCTAATGGACTTGGCCTGCTCACTAGCCGATGATTCTGGCTCCAGTCTACAGGCGGGCCATTTATGCGGGACAGGAGAGCCAACTTTTTAAATCTCCCCCCTCTCTCCTCAAAAGCATCTCCTCTATGAATCTGCTCCAGTGCTTCGGTTTCCAGCTCTTAACAATCACTCATTTGGGGTTTTATTAATTAGGACTGCAGAGAAGCGCTGGTTCAGCACACGGGAAGTTGCTTAGGGCCCCCCCGAGACGTGGTTGTGGGGCAGGGGGCCGGTCTGAGCGCAGCCAGCAAGGGCGGGGATGGGGGGCGCCCCAGTGGCCGGGAGGCTGGCGGCAGCCCCTCCGGGTAATCTGGACATGTAGAGCCAAGGGTTGAACAGTGAGGCGTCGGGTGGGGAAAACTGTGCGGGAGAGCACCGCCTGACATTTAGGGATTGCCTTTTCTGGTCTTCCAGGGGCATTTGCCAGTTTTGCTGCCATTTTCCATGTTTGCCTCCTTTTGCGTTGTGTCATTTCATGAAGATCAAATGGGACATGGAAAGGGCAATTGCACACCGTGAAGCGGGAACAGAAACAGAAACAAACACACGGCAAAGACACGGTTATGCCCCTCACTTCCAGCGGGCCCTCATCCCCCAGGAGCTTGGCTTACGGAGTCACCCCAATGCTTATCACCGAGTGGTTGAGGGTGCACCTGTGCTGGAGCCGGCTCACCTGCTCAGTGTGCTTGCTCACACCTCAGGCTCCCTTCGCTGGAGCCCACACCTTGGGCTCAGGCTGGAAGGCAGAGTAAGGGCAGGAAAACTTGTGCCCACTGAGTGGTCTCTTGTTTGCTCACAAGAGAGTCAAAAGTGCTCGTTGCCTCTTCTGCATGAGGCCCTGGTGTGGGTTTGAGAGTGAGGGGAAAACGCTCCTGCTTCACCCTCGCCAGCCCAGCCAGGGGGTTCAGAGCGGTCTCTGCGGGGCCATCCCTCCTGGTCCCTGCCCACCCCCTCTAACCTGTTCCCAGCGCCAACCCCCATACCGGGTTGGGGTCATGGGTCCAACATTCCAGCTCTGTCCTGTGAGGTGACCACGACGTTATGTGACAGGGAAGACCAACTGTGGAGGAGGTGAGGTAGGAAGTGGTGGTGAGAAGACACCAGGAGTGTTGCTGCACAAACGGGTGAATTTACAGCAAACAGCAAACGTTCTTATCATTCAAGAAGTTTCTGGGAAATGGGCCCACATCGAGTGTATACCACAGACTTCCTGGAGATGCACAAGAGCAAAAACCCCATCATCTTGTTTAAGTAGAGCACACAAGACCTGCTTGGCCATTCTCTGGGAGAAACTAAACAAACCAGCCACACAAACAGAGCTTCATTTGGCTTATTTTGCGAGACTACTTGACGTGGGTCAGTTCTTGCTTCTGCCTCTGGAAATCACAAGCAAAACTTAAAACTCTTGCCCAGAATTGGTACCAGGGAACGAGTTGCCAAGTCCCTACCATTTAAGAAAACTCTCGTATTATAAGCCATCACAGTGAAGAACACCCAGCTCTGCGGTCTCCCGGTACCGGCTGCTTTAGAACCACACACCCTCGGTCCGCTTTCGGTTTGACTGCTCCTGGTTTGCAATCTGTCTTTTTGGTGCGTGCACCATAAACTTGTACTAAGTCCCACTGCTGCGATTCACTGGGTTTCCTTCTGTGATTTCTGAACTTCTGGCGATACCTAATAAAGGGCTACACACTTGGGTGAGTGATGGAGAACATGTGTAAAGACACGATGTTACGTTGCAAAGAGGAGAGCCCCACGTTTTGGGGACATTGCGCAGACCCAGCCATGAGCCTGGGCTTTTCCCCACTGTGCATGCTCTCCCGCCGGCCGTTCCCCCGACACTGAGGCTGGGGAGTAGGGCAGAACTCAGGGCTCTGAAGGGCACCGTCTGCTTGTGGTGAGCTGAGAAAGGGTCTGAGAATACTAGGAAGTATTCTGTGCACACCCTGTCTCCTTGACTGTTTTGTGCCAAGAGGTGGACAGAGCTGACTTAATTTACCCTTAAATGTCTCCCACTCAACACTTCTCTGATGAACCTAGAAGTCAAAACCCCAGGACCAGCAGGCCAGTGGGCTTTCACGGTGTTGCCCTGACAGGACGCTTTCTTCCAAACCTCCCAGTTTTGTCATTGTCCCTCCCCTGATCTGGTCACTACCTATGGTGTCCCATTAGGGATCACTAGTCACAGGCACGTGCCACCGGGCTCCCTGTGAATCCAGTCAGCCCTGAAGGGGCTTGGTGGGCTGGGTCTCTCATGCCCACTGGGTAAGGCCCAAAGTAGCAGACAACTCTCATGCCGTCGTAGGAAAAGGCCTTCGATCAATGCCACAACCCTCATTTTAACCATAAAACGCATGAAGGGAGCCTCAGAGCCTCTGTGAGTCCGGCCCACCGCCACAAAACACATGCAGCCTAATGCCTATAACCTGCACCTCCTGTTCCTCAAACCCGTGTTCTTTCCACTCTGCTTGTGTATCAACGCAAGGCACATACGCCTAGGTGACAATGGGAAAGTGCCATGAGGGAAAACCAGCGCCTCTGTGCTGAGGAAGAGTCCTCTCGTCACTACGTGATCACAATCGGGACCATGGCGCCACTCAGAGAAGGTAGGCCCTAACGTATCGATGGGAAGGGGCAGAGCTGATTGTAGAGGAAGGCTAGAAAAAAGTCCCATTGTGTTCATGCAGTAGAACACAGATCTGGGAGTTCATACACTCCCCTTTGTTAACATCTGTACAAATCTCTGGTTAGAAATTCAAATTCCTGTCATCGTGTGAAAATGTCTCATGCCCAGTGAGTCACGCTCAGAGGAAATGGGGACCCTGCAACCACCTCCCACCACCCTAGCCGAACGGTCTGCCTGCATCCTGAAACTTCCTCTGTCTCTTGGGGAGGAAATCATTGCTTAGTCTCCAGATTAAATTAACTTCTGAAGCAAATTCCTCCATAGAGGTGCTCAACTCAGAAAGGATAACACCTAAAAGTAGAGGTTGGCAATGGGCAGGGGGGCTGTATGTGTGTGTGTGGGGGCGGGGGTTGTATTTTGGTTGTGGCCGTATCTGAGAAGCAGCTTGGGCAGAGTCTAGAGTGGCCTTTCCAGAAGAGCCCGTGCTTCTGTCGGCTGTTTGTGAGCATCAGGACCCATAAGTTCTGGAATCTGTTCAGGACTGCAAGCCAGGATTGAGGGGAACAGTGTTCTAGCAGGGTGGGATACTTCAGATTCCCTGGCATAGGCCTCCCCTGGTATTGGGACCAACACTGCCAAAGGGACATTGTGCAAGAAAGAGAGAAAGGCAGTGAGGTGGGACAGAGAGGCACAGACAAGAGTGGAGGATACAGGATTTGGGGAGTAAGAGAGAGGAGAGAAGGGACAGAAAAGGGGGAGTTTATGTAGATAGAAGGAATTTCCCTCTTGTCCTGGTTTCACTTCTTTAATTTAATCTGCGTGTACAAAGTCAAGATTATGCAGTTCAGATTTCGCATGTGTCTGTTGCTCAGAAACCATCATCACTGTAGACCCTATCTCTGTAGCTCAAGGACCACAGATCACTGGAGGATGTGTTTTGGCCACACGGGGTTGCTGATGAACTCTGGGCAACTAAAAATATTGGTGGGGGTGGGGGTGGTGTTTGGGGGCAAGGAGGGAGAGGGCAAGTTAGAAATAGACCAAATAGATCAATGTCTACCATTTCAGTGGGTAACAATCAGACTGGGGATCTGGTCACGAGTTAGACCTGCAGAGCTCATCCCTTCTAAGACGCTGCCCTTCTGAGGGCTCTGGGCCACAGACTACACCAAACGCACCTTCTGGCTGCTGTCTGAGCATGTGAATCTTCAGCTCTGCTTGAATGACTTTGACCTTCTCAATCTCTTCCCTGGGTGTTGTTTTGTTTACCTACCCACTATCCCGGGGAAAATCTTTCCTCCTTGGAGAGGAACCATAGCTCTAGGGTGGTGGGCTGCAGACAGGTGTTTGGACAGAGGAGTTTCAGTCACTTGTGATCACACCAGATGAGATGGGTCTCTGCTCCAGCTTGCCTCAGGAGCACCTTTGCGCTTGTGGTTTTCTTTCACTAAACCACAAAGTTATTTTTCAGTCTTGGCAAAAACACCCAGGAAGCAGGTTCTTTTCAAGATACAGTTGAACTCAGCAAGAACAAGAAGTAAACATGAAAAGCTTTTATACAGAAATGTTGGTGAGGAAATGAAGGCAGGCAGGGTCCGGAGCACAGGGGAAGGTGTCAGGAGATAGATGGGGGCCAAGACTCAGAGTGCTCACCTCTGAGGTCACGGCCAGGACTCCTGTCCAGCTAGCTTTAACCACACCTGTTCTGTTTCTGTGCACTAAGGCGGGGGGAGGGGTAGGGAGGCAGAGGACGTGATGCAGGACTCCAGTGAGGTTACCCAAATGCAGATCATGTCAAGCACAATGAGGGACAGGGCTTTCGAATCCATTCTTCACACAGCCCACCGTACATCTGACTGTGGCATGACCCCAAGGCAATCCTGCCGCGATTTTCCACTTTTCGTAAGAGAACATTTGGGATCCAAACTCAATGACAACTCCCCATACGAATGGTCTATCTCCAAACTCCCGCCTCACTTCCACACAATCAGACTTCTTGCCTCTGGGTTCTAGACATCCTGGCTTCCTTGGAATGAATACCCAAGAGAGCTCCATGCTTCGACTTGCCTCAAAATACACTGTTTCTTTTTCCTTCAATCCCTCCAGCTTCTACTCACTCTTCAACTTCAGCTCATACGATGTTACTTCTAAGAAGTTTTTCCCGATTACCTCCCTCCCATCAGTGTAGCTTATCCCCCAGCGCAGCCTACACTCTCCTTAAGAACACTCACCACGCTCAAGTTTCTGTTCAGCGTCAGGCTTGCCTAAGAAAGGATGGCGTGATGGGGGAAGGGTGGTGATGGTAAAAAATCTTGTTTTCTTAAAAGATAGAAACAGAATTCCTCTGAGGCGGAAGAATCTGTTCAGAGAAACAACATGGCTATTACGTTTGGAAGGAAGAGGGGAGCCCGAAACCTGATACAGCTGGAACCCGGGCAATGGGGCAATCAGAGAGAGAGGAGCTACTCTCTTCTAGGGATGGATAAGATCACTATGAAGCAATGCAAAATCCTAATGTAGCAATTAACAAATAGAATCCAGCAATACCTTAACTGCTAGGCAAAGAAGGATCAATATCAGGAAATACTTTTGTATAACCTGATGGATTATAAAGCTATGAGGCCACATAATCTGATAACCCCTTTAGCTATTGAAAGGTAAGTTGTTAAAATTCAACATCTCATAATCGGTTATGTTTTTAGCATAGTAGGATTTTCCATCTGAACCTCGAAGCATCTTGCTCAATGAGAATCGCTGAAGTATTGCCACAAAAGTTAGGAACAGCATAGGGAGGCCTCCTGTCACTGTGATCATTTGACATTCTTCTAGATACTAGCCATGATAAAAGTGAACCAAATTGGAAGTTTAAAAGAAAAAAGCCAAGAAGAAGAGGAAAAATGATCATTTGGGGCCCCAGAAAGAACTCTAACAAACCAAGATCAAAATGATTAGCATGGGCAACAAATATATAAGACAGATGTCAATAAAGAAAAAGACGGTTCCTATACATATGAAAAATATTCACCCACACTCATGTGGAGTAATGCATGAAAATCACTAAGATACAGTTTTTCAGTGATCAGATTGGCAGATACAATCATGAGGAAGGATATGCGGAAACTAATACAATGTGGGTGTAAGTAATTTGATTAACATTTTACTGTGGGCAATCCAGTAGTATCTACCAGAATTACAAATACGTGTACCAATAGTCTAGCAATGCTACTTCTAGGAATTCAGGTGACCCAACTTTCTCCTGCTGTACAACAAACCACTCCACACTCAGTGGCATAAAACAATTTTATGACGTTCATGATGTCATGTGCTAGGAATTCAGGCAGAGAAGGAGGGCATGACTTGTTTCTCCTACATGGCAGACCGGGGCTTTAGTTGCGGTGGCTGAAATGGCTGCAGGCAGCTGGGACACAGCTAGACGAGAGCCACATGGCTGTGGCTTCCTGGCTGTCAACTGTGTGTCTAGGTTCTTCTCCATGTTGCACCTGCTGGGGCTGGAACATCCAAGATGGCTTCTCCACTCCTTCACCAAGGGGACAGCACTCTTCTCCTGGTTGTTTGGATTACTAGTTCCTCACAGTGAAGTCAAGTCAGGAATTTAAAGGGAGTATTGGTCAGCTTTAATCCCTGAGAGAGTAGGGAGCTTGAAGAGCAGCCACAGTGGCTGTTCAGAGGGGTTGAGATGGTGTGGGGGCGAACTGGTGAAGGAGAGAGTGGAAGGACCCATGCCTCAGGCTTGTCCGTGTCCCGTTCCAAGGAACTGGGAACTGTCTTCACATCATGGTGCTTGACGCTCCAGAAGGGGTGATGGTGATCCGTCCTCTGAGACTATAAGCAAAGCAATGGAATTAAATTCAAAATGGACGTCTCTGCGCTCCCTCACTGGGCAGGATATGGCTCTCGGTGATGTGACACTGCTGGGAATTGTATCATTTAGTGGAATGCTCCTGTTGATGTCTTTTGTGTGGAGTTATTCTCAGAAAATGTACTGTAAAGCCTAAGGAGCGATTGTGGAAGCAGCTGAAAAGTCAGCAGCGCTCCTGTTCTCGGGCTATTGAACGCAATGGCCCTGTAGGAGCAGGATCCCACGATCCCCAGGGGCAGGGCATAGGTTAGGAGCTATGAAAGAATGTGACCCTCAGTCCCCCTTCCGCACCTGGGGATTGCTAGCCCAAACGTCCCCCTCCTCCCTTATCCCATGACTTGCCTCCATGTGTGTGGGCGCCTAGGGGAGGATGCAAGCCTGCCTTAGGGCTTCGAGATAGTTGCCATCCCTTTGTACTCCTTTCCCATGCCTCTGTGCTTGCTTTTCTGACAAAAAAATAAAATAAAAGCTATGTGCAGAATTTAGCTGCCCCTGCTCTCCCTTGCACAGGCAGCCCTGCACGGCCGCTCAGATTGGTGTCTGAGAACTTAATTTCGGTGCGTGACGACACTCTTGTAGGACTTAAAATGTCTCTAAAAACTTTTAATTTAAAAGTTTAGTTATTAATTCTTAGGATTATACTGTGAGATTGGCCCTTTTTACAACCATGGGTGTCAATTTTAACGAATTCCTTGGTGGCAGGTCTTATGCTTTGTTAAGCTAACAGTTCTCCACACTTTTCAATGGACAAGTCACTAAATCTAACCTCTCCCAAAAGGTCCAATTTGGTATTTTGTTTGTTTATCAAAGTTTGTCTGTTGTGTTGTGTCTCTCCTTTGCTTTGGTTTGCACTTATCTCTTCCATGAAACGTTGGAAGTCAGCAACAAACCTCAGGTGTGGATTGTTCTACACACTACCCCAGCCTTTGCTAGTTCATGTCACACACTCTCAGTGCACTTCTTTATATGTGTGGTGAGGATGCGTCAGATCTGCTGTCTCAACAACTTTCAAGTGTACAATCCAGAATTATACCTACAGTTAGTTGCCATGCTGTGGGTTAGATCCCCAGAACTTAGTTATCTTATAATTGAAGGCTTTTACCTTTTGGCCAGCAACTCCCCATCTCCCCAGATCCTTAGCCCCTGGTAATCACCATTATAACTCCCTGTTTCTATGAGTTCCATTTCTTATTAGGTTCCACTTCTTATTAGGTTCCACATATAAGTGAGATTATACGGTATTTGTCTTTCGCTGTCCGATTTTTCTTAACTTAGCATAATGACCTGAGGTTTATCCATGTTGTTGCAAATGGCAGGATTTCCTTCTTTCTCGTGTCTGAACAATTTTCCATTGTATACACCTATCACATCTTCTTTATCCATTCATCCATTGACAAACAGAGATTGTTTCCATAACTTGGCTATTGTGAATAATGCAATAAGTCAATACAAATAATAATTTGTAGCAAGGTAGTGATGTTCACCCAAGTCCCGTGGCTCCCCTGCATTTCCCAGCCTCCCTTAGAGTGAGCTCAGAGCTCAGTGGATTATTCCTCATCAGTGGGTTGGGAGAGAAAGCCACAAGTGGTCACTAGGAATCTGGGATGAAGGCAACATAAACTCCATATTTTCTCTCTCCCTCTTGTGCTGTCACATAAATAAGCAGAAAGAGCATTTGAACAATTTCGACTTTAACTCTTTGGGTTGTGCTTCCGGAAAGTGGACACTCCCAATTATTACTGTAGACACTACTAGATCATTGCTCCCCAGAGGTGTGTTCCCTGAAATGACAGAGCTGGCTAGGAAAGAAAAGCAGGGGGACCGTGGGAGCCATCGGGAGTTATTTCAAAATCCTTTCAAGGTTAATGACCTTTAACTCCCAGTCTGACTCAAGAAACTGGCTTCTCACAGGTTCCCCTTTCTACATCCCTTTTCCCTCTGCACAGCGCCCCGCTAGAGGTGTCCCCCCAACCCCCAGACCCATGCACTTGCCCCCCCCACCCCCGCAATGATACTTGCCTTTAGAACAGTCACTGCCACCAGTGAGAATGAGGCTTAACTCCTGGGCGGGCTTTGCATTTGGGCAAACTTGTGACCCGCAGGACACAGCCCGGGGCAGGAAGAGATCAAATCTACCAGCTACCCTGACGTGCCTGCCTTTCTCCCCTGTCCAGCTGAAATCATTCCAACACTGCTTTTTCACTACTGGCAAGAAAACGTGGTCCACACGATAGCAAGTAACTACTGATTAAATTTTCCCATTTTAACACAGGCATACGGAGGGGCTCTTTTGCAGCAGGGAAGCTCTGCAGACATTAAGGAGAGGAAGAAGACAGGCTGGGCTTTTGTTTTATTTTCTCTTTCTCTTTGAGCTGAGCTGGCAGTCTCAGGTTTGAATGGGAGTCATCTGGGTTTCTTTGGACGGTCAATCAGGTAAGCCCACATTCATGAAAAGTTCCACAGTGTTGATTTCTAATTCCCAGGCTATGCTTGGGAAAAAAAAAAAAATCTTTTTTAGAACAAATTTTCCCTGTTTTAAGGGAAGCGATTTAGAGTGGCTGCCTTTGGCTGAAGTACAGCCAGTTTACAAGACCGTAAATTTTGTATAGTTTTCGTTTACACGTTACTGGCAAACAGAGCTTCCTTAGCACGAAGCCAATAAAGAGTGCTAACTGGGAAGAATGTGGGCATTCACATGTGTTCGTGAGTCTTCTGTGCCTTGTCGCTTTGGTATACGCTGCCAGACTTAAGGAAGAGAGAAAAACCATCTGATGAAAATGAACGGATGTTTCTCACTGCACAGGGGAAGGGAATGGGTCCCAAGGCTTCTTCAAGCTGGCTGTTGAGGATTGAGGAAAATTCAAGTAATTGATGGATTGAATGAAATGTATTTCAGGCTTCAAGGATAGTGTACTTAATTCACTGAGTCTCTCACAAGAATTTCAAATGAAGGGCGAGGTTTGGAGAGAGGGGAGAGCACGGGAGAGGAGGGAACAAGGTGGGGAAAGCAGGAGAGAAGGAAGGAGAAGACTGAACCTCGCATCAGGGGAGGCCAACAAGAAAGGAAGGTGAGAGAAGAAACGGGTGAGGCCAAGGAGAGCAAGGAGAGGCTCGGGGGGGCCACGGGAGGAAGGAGGAAGGACACAGAGAAGAGGTGGGCACGGAGACCAGGAGCAGGAGGGGCGGACAAACGAAACCTACTTCTTCTCCACTCACTGACTCACTGGGTGACTCTGGGCAAATGACTATGTCCCTGTAAGACAGGATAATTCTCTCCCCCATCAGCTATGTGGAAACAAATGAGGCATGGGTGTGGCAGTGCTATAGGAATACAAGGGTCTTTCCTGATTTAGAACTAAAAAAATTATCTATATATGTGTTATCTATAATATATCTATATTCCCTGAAATTGCAGAGCTGGATAGGAAAGAAAAGCAGGGACCACGGAAGCCATGAGAGAGTTATTTCAAAATCCCTTAAGGGTTAATGACTGTTAACTCCCAGTCTGGCTCGGGAATATATATATATATTATATATATAATTGGTCTCTGGTCTCTCTGTGCCTCAGGAACAACAATGGACCAACACGAATGCGGTCACTCTGGTAAGTGACTTCTTGTGTGTGTGATTATTTTACCAATTTCTGTGCCAATTTTATATAAAAATCATGCAACCTTCTCTAAGCAAAGTATAAGCTATCAGATATTTCTTCAGAGAGAATAATTTTACTTTGCTTATTCCAGTATTTCCCCAGTCCAGGCTTTTCACGGGTGGTCAAGACCACAGCCCAGCCCAGCGAGGTCACAAGAGCCATCTCTGGCCTTAGAACAGAGTCAAGTTACTTAAGCCACCTGGAGATCGAACACACAGTCGTGGCTACACATCTTTGATCTTCAGAAAATTTGTCTTGTACACAGCCAGAACTGGGTGAATCAGGCAAGCCTTGCATGACTAGATATGTTTCTAAATCCATATTGTCCCCCAAGTATGTTTTTCTATGATCCAACATGGCAGCATCCTGTAGTCCTAGAGAAACTGAGTTTTTTTTTTTTAAACATTTATTTATTGATTTCAGAGAGAGAGAGAGAGAGAATGAGCATGGGAAAGGGAGCGGGGTGAGGGGCAGAGGGAGAGGGAGAGACAGAATCCTTGAGCAGACTCCCCGCTGAGCACAGAACCCTACACGGGGCTCATTTTAAGGACCCTGAGATCATGACCTGAGCCAAAATCAAGAGCCGGCCACTCAAACAACTGAACCACCCAGGTGCCCTGAGAAACAGCGATGTTTTAAAAATCACTGTTGGTTTGATTTGATTTGATAATGGAGTTAGCCTCTATTTTATAAATCCAATGTATTGGGAGACTACCTTTGCTCATAATGTGGGAATATCTCTTATTGTTAAAAGTATTCCATTGGTATAACCAGTGGTCATAACGTAGCAAACTCGCTCTGACAGGACCATATATGAAGAACCAACGTGCCAGAGCATCAGAGCTGAGAACAGGAACGGGCAAAAGTGCCACCGGGAACAGCATCCTTGGGAAGCAAGCATTTGGGTCGCAGCTGACTGCCCAGCCGTTCACTAAGACTTGCAGTGAAAGTCAGGGAAGCTGGGGAAAGAGAGAGATGGTCATTATCGACACACCGGATATGTTTTCTGGGGAGGACCACTCCGATTCCCTGTGCAAAGAAGACCTCGAGGGAGACTCCTTGACGGATTACATCCAGGACACAGATAACAAAGCCCTCCGCAAGCTGGTGGCGGCATGTGGGGGGCGAGTGTGTGCCTTTAACAACTGTGCTACAGGGAGTGATCGGGATGGCCAAGCGAAGGAGCTAATGGACTTGATGGAAGGCCTGGTGTTGGAGAGAAGGGGTGACCACTACACCAATGGGCTCTACAGCCTAGTAACAGCGTCAGGATGTGGACCTGTGTGCGAAGGGCAAAGGTTAAAGGATTTCAAAAGAGATCTTAGGAAGTACATGGAAAACCAGAGACGTTACTCCACTGTGGCCAAAGCAAATTACCTGAAACAAGCCCTAATCAAGACACCAGCCTTTATTTTTTTATTTTTTATTCATTTCTTTCTCAAATTGCTAATTCTGTCATTTTGTGTATTGTATAGAATGTGCGTCTCGTTTTGCTGCTTTCTTTTGAGTGTATGCTGTTTGTTCTGTAGCTTACTGTTAATGATAGCCAAAATATTGATGATAAGTTTGAGAAAGATCACTGAGCTGGAAGGCAAGACTCCTAGATTATAGTTACAGGTCAGCGATTATTTATTCACGACCAGATACTGGGTGAATCCAAGTGCCTCCCCTGGAAAACGCAGTGCCTGACATCAGTAAATGTTTGCGATTCTGTGAAGTGTTTAAATCTTAACATCACTCTCTTAATGAACCGAGTTATTTTAACAGTTACTGTCTGCCTTGAAATTTAATACGAAAAGCGTTTGAAAGCTGTAAGCATA
>NW_022590577.1:0-12140 GCF_004348235.1 Phoca vitulina | reverse complement strand
TCTTTTGGTTTCTATTTCATTGATTTCTGCTCTGATCTTTATTATTTCTCTTCTCCTGCTGGGTTTAGGCTTTATTTGCTGTTCTTTCTCCAGCTCCTTTAGGTGTAGGGTTAGGTTGTGTACTTGAGACCTTTCTTGTTTCTTGAGAAAGGCTTGTATTGCTATATACTTTCCTCTTAGGACTGCCTTTGCTGTATCCCAAAGATTTTGAATAGTTGTGTTTTCATTTTCATTGGTTTCCATGAATTTTTTTAATTCTTCTTTAATTTCCTGGTTGACCCATTCATTCTTCAGTAGGATGCTCTTTAGCCTCCATTTATTTGAGTTCTTTCCGACTTTCCTCTTGTGATTGAGTTCTAGTTTCAAAGCATTGTGGTCTGAAAATAGGCAGGGGATGATCCCAATCTTCTGGTACCGGTTGAGACCTGATTTATGACCTAGGATGTGATCGATTCTGGAGAATGTTCCATGGGCACTAGAGAAGAATGTGTATTCCGTTGCTTTGGGATGGAATGTTCTGAATATGTCTGTGAAGTCCATTTGGTCCAGTGTGTCATTTAAAGTCTTTATTTCCTTGTTGATCTTTCGCTTAGACGATCTGTCCATTTCAGTGAGGGGGGTGTTAAAGTCCCCCACTATTATTGTATTGTTGTCAATGTGTTTCTTTGCTTTTGTTATTAATTGCCTTATATAATTGGCTGCTCCCATGTTAGGGGCATAGATATTTACAATTGTTAGATCTTCTTGTTGGATAGACCCTTTAAGTATGATATAGTGTCCTTCCTCATCTCTTATTACAGTCTTTGGTTTAAAATCTAATTTGTCTGATATAAGGATTGCCACCCCAGCTTTCTTTTGGTGTCCATTAGCATGGTAAATGGTTTTCCACCCCCTCACTTTCAATCTGGGGGTGTCTTTGGGTCTAAAATGAGTCTCTTGCAGACAGCATATCGATGGGTCTTGTTTTTTAATCCAATCTGATAGCCTGTGTCTTTTGATTGGGGCATTTAGCCCATTTACATTCAGGGTAACTATTGAAAGATAGGAATTCAGTGCCATTGTATTGCCTGTAAAGTGACTGTTACTGTATATTGTTTGTGTTCCTTTCTGGTCTATGTTGCTTTTAGGCTCTCTCTTTGCTTAGAGGACCCCTTTCAAGATTTCTTGTAGGGCTGGTTTCGTGTTTGCAAATTCCTTTAGTTTTTGTTTGTCCTGGAAGCTTTTTATCTCTCCTTCAATTTTCAATGACAGCCTAGCTGGATATAGTATTCTTGGCTGCATATTTTTCTCATTTAGTGCTCTGAATATGTCCTGCCAGTCCTTTCTGGCCTGCCAGGTCTCTGTGGATAAGTCTGTTGCCAATCTAATGTTTCTACCATTGTAGGTTACATATCTCTTCTCCCGAGCTGCTTTCAGGATTTTCTCTTTGTCTCTGAGACTCGTAAGTTTTACTATTAGATGTCGGGGTGTTGACCTATTTTTATTGATTTTGAGAGGGGTTCTCTGTGAGATATTGCTTTATTCTTATGACCGCATGCAGGTCAAATCATTTAAACAGTAGAACATTGACTTGTTATTTAAAAAAGTAATGTCTTAAAAAATTTTTTTTTAAATGTCTTTCCTGTTAGTCCATCAAAATCCTAAAGGAGAACACAGGCAGCAACCTCTTTGACCTCAGCCGCAGCAACTTCTTCCTAGAAACATCGCCAAAGGCAAGGGAAGCAAGGGCAAAAATGAACTATTGGGACTTCATCAAGATAAAAAGCTTTTGCAAAGCAAAGGAAACAGTCAACAAAACCAAAAGACAACTGACAGAATGGGAGAAGATATTTGCAAATGACATATCAGATAAAGGGCTAGTATCCAAAATCTATAAAGAACTCATCAAACTCAACACCCAAAGAACAAAGAATCTGATCAAGAAATGGGCAGAAGACATGAACAGACATTTTTCCAAAGAAGACATCCAAATGGCCAACAGACACATGAAAAAGTGTTCAATATCGCTCGGCATCAGGGAAATCCAAATCAAAACCTCAATGAGATACCACCTCACACCAGTCAGAATGGCTAAAATTAACAAGTCAGGAAATGACAGATGTTGGCGGGGATGCAGAGAAAGGGGAACCCTCCTACACTGTTGGTGGGAATGCAAGCTGGTGCAGCCACTCTGGAAAACAGTATGGAGGTTCCTCAAAAAGTTGAAAATAGAGCTACCATATGATCCAGCAATTGCACTACTGGGTATTTACCCCAAAGATACAAAAGTAGGGACCCGAAAGGCTACGTGCACCCCAATGTTTATAGCAGCAATGTCCACAATAGCCAAACTGTGGAAAGAGCCAAGATGTCCATCGACAGATGAATGGATAAAGAAGAAGTGGTATATATATACAATGGAATATTATGCAGCCATCAAAAGGAATAAGATCTTGCCATTTGCAATGACGTGGATGGAACTGGAGGGTATTATGCTGAGCGAAATAAGTCAAACAGAGAAAGACATGTATCATATGACCTCACTGATATGAGGAATTCTTAATCTCAGGAAACAAACTGAGGGTTGCTAGAGTGGGGGGTGGGGTGGGAGGGATGGGGTGACTGGGTGATGGACACTGGGGAGGGTATGTGTTCTGGTAAGCGCTGTGAATTGTGCAAGACTGTTGAATCTCAGATCTGTACCTCTGAAACAAATAATGCAATATATGTTAAGAAAGAAAAAAAAGAAGAAGAAGAATGTAGCAGGAGGGGAAGAATGAAGGGGGGGAATCGGAGGGGGAGAAGAACCACGAGAGACAATGGACTCTGAAAAACAAACTGAGGGTTCTAGAGGGGAGGGGGTTGGGAGGATGGGTTAGCCTGGTGATGGGTATTGAGGAGGGCACGTTCTGCATGGAGCACTGGGTGTTATGCACAAACAATGAATCATGGAACACTATATCTAAAACTAATTGTGTAATGTATGGGGATTAACATAACAATAAAAAAATTTAAAAAAAAAAAATAAATGTCTTTCCTGTTTTCTACACATCCGAATGATTCTCTTCCTCTTTGGCACAACTGAAATCCACCCTTCTCTACTGGTCAGGCTCTCATGCTTTCGTCCACAGTTTCTGATCCTCTGCATGTCTTCCCATCTTAAAATTCTATAGCTGAATATCTATAACATTCTTCAAGAAGTTATAGAGAATTTGGGGAAGATTGATCATTTTCAATGTGTATAATGTATCTTCTCAAGCAAAAAGAGCGGTTTACAACTAAATTGAAGGTATGTATTTTACGCTCTCACTTACTAATTTTCAAGTCTTATCAGTGTTACCATTCATATTATTAACTTATATCCTTATCCAATTTCAGATTAAACCATAATTATTCTCTGGATGGACAGGAAGTAAAAAATTCTGATTTTCTATTATAGTTGTGGTTTTATTTTTGTTACTCAATGAGTTTTTTTTTTTTTTGTTATAAATAATCCTTCTTTTAATCTATGTACAGCCTACACCTAAGAAGTGGGGTGTTTTACTCCACCTCCTTGAGGTTGGAGTATCTGCAAAATTGATTTGGAATTCTTTTGCATAACAGATTTGTCTATTCTCCCACATCTTTTTATTTCTAAATGTATTTAATTTTATCATTCTATTCATAGAGCTGGATTTCGTATTTTGCAATATAATCAAACACTATTTATCTGATTTGTTGCTCAAAAGGTCCATCTTTGACCACTAGGAACTTTTTCACTTGGTCCCCTCATCCCAATCGTAATGTTTTGTTGTTGTTGTTTCTTTTTTTTTTAGCACTTTTTCACTCGCTGGCCCTATAAGGTGCACCAGCCTTATCATGTGTACCTTTTGCCGTGGCCCTAGATTCAGTCATTTCTCCATGGAATCCTGTTGCCTTTATTGTCAGGATTATTACATAGTTGCTTATTAACCCATATATTTGCACATATTTATAAATATTTCTATATACAATCCTCTGTATCTTTATTAAGCTAAATAGAGCTCATCCTAATGTCTCCAACTCTAACCCAGTGGCACATAGATCCTTCCAGCCTCTTCCCCTTGCTTATCTGTAATTTCCAATTACAGCAAGGAGAAACCTAGTTTGCACCTCCCACCAAACATTTACTTACTGGTTTAAAACTAGTATGTTCATATAGTGGTTGCACAAGAGTTAATCCATAAGTCTGTAGGAAACCATTTTATCTACTAAAGCAGTGTTTTGTTTTGTTTTTCAGTAGGCTCTACGCCCAGCGTGGAGCCCAAGGCAGGGCTTGACCTCACAACGCTGAGATCAAGACCTCAGCTAAGACCAAGACTTGGACACCTCACTGACCCAGCCACCGAGGTGCCTCCTAAAGCACAATGTTTATGGTTTATGTGCAAGGTTCTGTTGCCTCTAGTCCTCCAGACCCCATTAATTTCCAGAGTTACTTAGGTCACCGTCATTTCCCCCTATCCCTTTCAGTGAGGTTCCTCCTTACATTTCTAATACAGTTAGATTCTTAAGTCATGGTCTGCATTTCAACCTGTTATGCCTGGACCTCCTAAATTATTTCTTTTTTAAGATTTTATTTATTTATTTGTCAGAAAGAGAGAGAGAGCACAAGCAGGGGGGAATGGCAGGCAGAGGGAGAAGCAGGCTCCCCAGTGAGCAAGGAGACCGACGTCGGACTTCATCCCAGGACCCTGGGATCAAGACCTGAGCCGAAGGCAGACTTTTAACCTACTGCGCCACTCAGGCGTCCCCTTCCTAAATTATTCTAATCTGCATAAATAAGAGCCATTCTTTGTTCTGTAAATTCTATGGATTTTCATAAACACGTGGTGCCATGAACCAACTATAACAGTACCATTCATTCTCTTCCTATGCTTCCTGTATTCAACCTTCAAGCCTCCATCCTGGAAATGACTGAGTGTTGAATAGATGTGTAATGCTGACCAAAGACATGTTGTGTTTGTCTTAAGAGGGAAGTGTCTTGTCTTTTACTGTTAAGTATGATATTAGCTACCATTTTTTTTTTTGAGATGCTCTTTATGAGGTTGAGGAAGTGTACCTCTTCTTAGTTTGCTAAGTGTTTTTTTTTTTTTTTCTTTTGCGGAATGCATAACCAATTTTGTCAAGCATCTGCTGATGCTTATTCCACATCAATTGGTATACACATATTATTTTTCTTCTTTAACCTGTTGATGTAGTGGATTGCACTGATTGAATTTCCAACGTTGAAATAGCCTTGCATATCCCATTTGGTTGTGGTGCATAATAATTCATATACATTGTTGGATTTGATTGGCTAATATTTTGTTGAGGATTTCTGCTTTATGTTCATGAGAGACAGTGCCCTGTAATTTTCCTCTCTTATGATGTCTTCATCTGGTTCTGGAATTACAGTACTACTGGCCTTTTTAAAGAATGAGCTAGGAAGTATTCCTTCTGCTTCTATTTTCTGGAAGAGATTGTAGCAAATTGAAACCAACCAAATCCTCACTGATTTTTGCCTGCTTGATCTATCATTACTGCAAGAGAGGTGCTGAAGTACCCAGTGGTATATTTGTCTATCTCTTCTTGCAGTTCTTTCAATTTTTATCTCACATATTCTGATGATCTATTGTTAGATGCACAAATATTTAGGATTTTTTTTTGAGAAATAACTCTTTTATCATTATGCAATTCCTCTCATTATTCCTGATAATTTTCCATGCTCTAAAATCTATTTTTATGGAAATTAATGTAGCTGTTCCTGCTTTATTTTGATGAGTGTTAATATGACATATCTTTTCCCATCACTTTACTTAATCTACCTTAATCTTTATATATAAAGAGGATTTCTATGATTTGGTCTTGTCTATTATTCACACTGACAATCGCTGTTTTTTGAATTGATCTATAAATTAGTCACATATAAAGTTGATTATGGGTGTTGAATTAATATCTACTCTATTTGTAAATTTTTATGTTTCTTATTATTCCCCTTTGTTCTGCCTTCTGTTCTTAACTGATTATTTTCATATAATTATACTTTTGTACCTCCTCTTTTAGCATCTCCATTACACTTCTTTTTAATTTTTTTTTTTTTTTTTAGTCACTGTCTTAGAGTTTGAAATATGCATTTCTAACTCTGAGAAAAATCTGTGCTTTTCCTTCACATTCGAAGGATAATTCCACTGGGTACAGAATTCTATAGCAGTGTGTTTATGTTCCTCTTATCACTTTAAATATGTCACTGTATCCCCTTTTGTTTGCATGGTTTCTGATGAGAAAGTTCTATAATCTGTAAATCTTATCCTTGTTCCTTTCTAGGCAAGTGTTTGTTTTCACCTTCATCTTTGTAGGTTTTCTCTTTGGTTTTCAGAAGTCTGAATACAGTATGTTTGAGTGGAGTTAACATGAATCCTGCCTGGTGTTCTCTGATCTTCTAGATTCAAACATAATCCTATGTGCTCTTTTACATATTTAGCCTTCAAAAAATGTACACATGTCCACAAGATTATTTAATTGTGATTAAAATATATATCTTTAATAATGAATATTGTTGATTTGACTGGATGTTAATGCTATAAAAAGTTAAATATCTAACCAATATTAGATGGAGTTATACACATTTTCCATTTGCTGATGAAAATATCACAAATTTTTTTTAAGTTTGAGTTATATCAGTTTCGAGGTCATTCAGTATCAGGAGAGTCATACAAAGTACAACAGTGATATCTCACTGCAATTAAAGAAAATTTATGTGAATCTCTCATATTTTTAGTAGCAGCAGTTTTCTTCAGTAATAACAGACATTAGGACAAAATAGTATTTTTTTTTCTTTTTTTTTTTAATTTTTTACTCCTAAGTTAATCACCATACATTACACCATTAGCTTTTGATGTAGTATTCCATGATTCATTGTTTGTGCATAACACCCAGTGCTCCATGCAGAATGTGCTCTCTCTAATACCCATCACCAGGCTAACCCATCCTCCCACCCCCCTCCCCTCTGGAACCCTCAGTTTGTTTTTCAGAGTCCATCGTCTCATAGTTCGTCTCCCCCTCCGATATCCCCCCCTTCATTCTTCCCCTCCTGCTACCTTCTTCTTCTTTTTTTTTAAACATATATTGTATTATTTGTTTCAGAGGTAGAGATCTATGATTCAACAGTCTTGCACAATTCACAGTGCTCACCATAGCACATACCCTCCCCAATGTCTATCACCCAGCCACCCCATCCCTCCCACACCACCCCCCAACTCCAGCAACTCTCAGTTTGTTTCCTGAGATTAAGAATTCCTCATATCAGTGAGGTCGTATGATACATGTCTTTCTCTAATTGACTTATTTCGCTCAGCATAACACCCTCCAGTTCCAACCACGTTGTTGCAAATGGCAAGATCTCATTCCTTTTGATGGCTGCATAATATTCCATTGTATATATATACCACTTCTTCTTTATCCATTCATCTGTCGATGCACATCTTGGCTCTTTCCACAGTTTGGCTATTGTGGACATTGCTGCTATAAACATTGGGGTGCACGTACCCCTTCGGATACCTACATTTGTGTCTTTGGGGTAAATACCCAGTAGTGCAATTGCTGGATCGTATGGTAGCTCTATTTTCAACTTTTTGAGGAACCTCCATACTGTTTTCCAGAGTGGTTCCACCAGCTTGCATTCCCACCAACAGTGTAAGAGGGTTCCCCTTTCTCCACATCCCCGCCAACATCTGTCGTTTCCTGACTTGTTAATTTTAGCCATTCTGACTGGTGTGAGGCAGTATCTCATTGAGGTTTTGATTTGGATTTCTGTGATGCCAAGCGATGTTGAGCACTTTTTCATGTGTCTGTTGGCCATTTGGATGTCTTCTTTGGAAAAATGTCTGTTCATGTCTTCTGCCCATTTCTTGATTGCATTCTTTGTTCTTTGGGTGTTGAGATTGATAAGTTCTTTAGAGATTTTGGAAACTAGCCCTTTATCTGATATGTCATTTGCAAATATCTTCTCCCATTCTGTCGGTTGTCTTTTGGTTTTGTGGACTGTTTCTTTTGCTGTGCAAAAGCTTTTTATCTTGATGAAGTCCCAATAGTTCATTTTTGCCCTTGCTTCCCTTGCCTTTGGCGATGTTTCTAGGAAGAAGTTGCTGCGGCTGAGGTCGAAGAGGTTGCTGCCTGTGTTCTCCTTTAGGATTTTGATGGACTCCTGTCTCACATTTAAGTCTTTCAACCATTTTGAGTCTATTTTTGTGTGTGGTGTAAGGAAATGGTCCAGTTTCATTCTTCTGCATGTGGCTGTCCAATTTTCCCAACACCATTTGTTGAAGAGACTGTCTTTTCCATTGGACATTCTTTCCTGCTTTGTCAAAGATGAGTTGACCATAGAGTTGAGGGTCCATTTCTGGGCTCTCTATTCTGTTCCATTGATCTATGTGTCTGTTTTTGTGCCAGAACCATACTGTCTTGATGATGACAGCTTTGTAATAGAGCTGGAAGTCCGGAATTGTGATGCCGCCAGCTTTGCTTTTCTTTTTCAACATTCCTCTGGCTATTCAGGGTCTTTTCTGGTTCCATACAAATTTTAGGATTATTTGTTCCATTTCCTTGAAAAAAGTGGATGGTATTTTGATGGGGATTGCATTGAATGTGTAGATTGCTCTAGGTAGCACTGACATCTTCACAATATTTGTTCTTCCAATCCATGAGCATGGAATGTTTTTCCATTTCTTTGTGTCTTCCTCAAATTCTTTCATGAGTATTTTATAGTTTTCTGAGTACAGATCCTTTGCCTCTTTGGTTAGATTTATTCCTAGGTGTCTTATGGTTTTGGGTGCAATTGTAAATGGGATCGACTCCTTAATTTCTCTTTCTTCTGTCTCGTTGTTGATGTATAGGAATGCCACTGACTTCTGTGCATTGATTTTATATCCTGCCACTTTACTGAATTCGTGTATGAGTTCTAGCATTTTGGGGTGGAGTCTTTCGGTTTTCCACATAAAGTATCATATCATCTGCAAACAGTGAGAGTTTAACTTCTTCTTTGCCAATTTGGATGCATTTTATTTCTTTTTGTTGTCTGATTGCTGTGGCTAGGACTTCTAATACTATGTTGAATAGCAGTGGTGATAGTGGACATCCTGCCGTGTTCCTGACCTTAGGGGGAAAGCTCTCAGTTTTTCCCCATTGAGAATGATATTCGCTATGGGTTTTTTGTAGATGGCTTTTATGATTTTGACGTATGTACCCTCTATGCCTATACTCTGAAAAGTTTTGATCAAGAAACGATGCTGTACTTTGTCAAATGCTTTTTCTGCGTCTATTGAGAGGATCACATGATTCTTGGTCTTTCTTTTGTTAATGCATTGTATCACATTGATTGATTTGCGGATATTGAACCAACCTTGCAGCCCAGGGATAAATCCCACTTGGTCGTGGTGAATAATCCTTTTAATGTACTGTTGGATCCTATTGGCTAGTATTTTGGTGAGAATTTTTGCATCCATGTTCATCAGGGATATTGGTCTGTAATTCTCCTTTTTGATGGGGTCTTTGTCTGGTTTTGGGATCAAGGTAATGCTGGCCTCATAAAATGAGTTTGGAAGTTTTCCTTCCATTTCTATTTTTTGGAACAGTTTCAGAAGAATAGGTATTAATTCTTCTTTAAATGTTTGGTAAAATTCCCCTGGGAAGCCATCTGGACCTGGGCTCTTGTTTTTTGGGAGATTTTTGATGACTGCTTCAATTTCCTTAGTGGTTATAGGTCTGTTCAGGTTTTCTATTTCTTCCTGGTTCAGTTTTGGTAGTTGATACGTCTCTAGGAATGCATCCATTTCTTCCAAGTTATCTAATTTGCTGGCATAGAGTTGCTTATAATATGTTCTTATAATTGTTTGTATTTCTTTGGTGTTGCTTGTGATCTCTCCTCTTTCAGTCATGATTTTGTTGATTTGGGTCATTTCTCTTTTCTTTTTGATAAGTCTGGCCAGGGGGTTTATCAATCTTGTTAATTCTTTCAAAGAACCAGCTCCTAGTTTCGTTGATCTGTTCTACAGATCTTTTGGTTTCTATTTCATTGATTTCTGCTCTGATCTTTATTATTTCTCTTCTCCTGCTGGGTTTAGGCTTTATTTGCTGTTCTTTCTCCAGCTCCTTTAGGTGTAGGGTTAGGTTGTGTACTTGAGACCTTTCTTGTTTCTTGAGAAAGGCTTGTATTGCTATATACTTTCCTCTTAGGACTGCCTTTGCTGTATCCCAAAGATTTTGAATAGTTGTGTTTTCATTTTCATTGGTTTCCATGAATTTTTTTAATTCTTCTTTAATTTCCTGGTTGACCCATTCATTCTTCAGTAGGATGCTCTTTAGCCTCCATTTATTTGAGTTCTTTCCGACTTTCCTCTTGTGATTGAGTTCTAGTTTCAAAGCATTGTGGTCTGAAAATAGGCAGGGGATGATCCCAATCTTCTGGTACCGGTTGAGACCTGATTTATGACCTAGGATGTGATCGATTCTGGAGAATGTTCCATGGGCACTAGAGAAGAATGTGTATTCCGTTGCTTTGGGATGGAATGTTCTGAATATGTCTGTGAAGTCCATTTGGTCCAGTGTGTCATTTAAAGTCTTTATTTCCTTGTTGATCTTTCGCTTAGACGATCTGTCCATTTCAGTGAGGGGGGTGTTAAAGTCCCCCACTATTATTGTATTGTTGTCAATGTGTTTCTTTGCTTTTGTTATTAATTGCCTTATATAATTGGCTGCTCCCATGTTAGGGGCATAGATATTTACAATTGTTAGATCTTCTTGTTGGATAGACCCTTTAAGTATGATATAGTGTCCTTCCTCATCTCTTATTACAGTCTTTGGTTTAAAATCTAATTTGTCTGATATAAGGATTGCCACCCCAGCTTTCTTTTGGTGTCCATTAGCATGGTAAATGGTTTTCCACCCCCTCACTTTCAATCTGGGGGTGTCTTTGGGTCTAAAATGAGTCTCTTGCAGACAGCATATCGATGGGTCTTGTTTTTTAATCCAATCTGATAGCCTGTGTCTTTTGATTGGGGCATTTAGCCCATTTACATTCAGGGTAACTATTGAAAGATAGGAATTCAGTGCCATTGTATTGCCTGTAAAGTGACTGTTACTGTATATTGTTTGTGTTCCTTTCTGGTCTATGTTGCTTTTAGGCTCTCTCTTTGCTTAGAGGACCCCTTTCAAGATTTCTTGTAGGGCTGGTTTCGTGTTTGCAAATTCCTTTAGTTTTTGTTTGTCCTGGAAGCTTTTTATCTCTCCTTCAATTTTCAATGACAGCCTAGCTGGATATAGTATTCTTGGCTGCATATTTTTCTCATTTAGTGCTCTGAATATGTCCTGCCAGTCCTTTCTGGCCTGCCAGGTCTCTGTGGATAAGTCTGTTGCCAATCTAATGTTTCTACCATTGTAGGTTACATATCTCTTCTCCCGAGCTGCTTTCAGGATTTTCTCTTTGTCTCTGAGACTCGTAAGTTTTACTATTAGATGTCGGGGTGTTGACCTATTTTTATTGATTTTGAGAGGGGTTCTCTGTGAGATATTGCTTTATTCTTATGACCGCATGCAGGTCAAATCATTTAAACAGTAGAACATTGACTTGTTATTTAAAAAAGTAATGTCTTAAAAAATTTTTTTTTAAATGTCTTTCCTGTTAGTCCATCAAAATCCTAAAGGAGAACACAGGCAGCAACCTCTTTGACCTCAGCCGCAGCAACTTCTTCCTAGAAACATCGCCAAAGGCAAGGGAAGCAAGGGCAAAAATGAACTATTGGGACTTCATCAAGATAAAAAGCTTTTGCAAAGCAAAGGAAACAGTCAACAAAACCAAAAGACAACTGACAGAATGGGAGAAGATATTTGCAAATGACATATCAGATAAAGGGCTAGTATCCAAAATCTATAAAGAACTCATCAAACTCAACACCCAAAGAACAAAGAATCTGATCAAGAAATGGGCAGAAGACATGAACAGACATTTTTCCAAAGAAGACATCCAAATGGCCAACAGACACATGAAAAAGTGTTCAATATCGCTCGGCATCAGGGAAATCCAAATCAAAACCTCAATGAGATACCACCTCACACCAGTCAGAATGGCTAAAATTAACAAGTCAGGAAATGACAGATGTTGGCGGGGATGC
>NW_022590576.1:0-12166 GCF_004348235.1 Phoca vitulina | reverse complement strand
CTGAACGATGTCGAGCACATTTTCATGTGTCTGTTGGCCATTTGGATATCTTCTTTGGAAAAATCTGTGTTTGTGTCTTCTGCCCATTTCTTGATTGGATTCTTTGTTCTTTGGGTGTTGAGTTTGATAAGTTCTTTACAGATTTTGGATACTAGCCCTTTATCTGATATGTCATTTGCAAATATCTTCTCCCATTCTGTCAGTTGTCTTTTGGTTTTGTTGACTGTTTCTTTGCTGTGCAAAAGCTTTTTATCTTGATGAAGTCCCAATAGTTCATTTTTGCCCTTGCTTCCCTTGCCTTTGGCGATGTTTCTAGGAAGAAGTTGCTGTGGCTGAGGTCAAAGAGGTTGCTGCCTGTGTTCTCCTTTAGGATTTTGAAGGACTCCTGTCTCACATTGAGGTTTTTCAACCATTTTGAGTCTATTTTTATGTGCAGTGTAAGGAAATGGTCCAGTTTCATTCTTCTGCATGTGGCTGTCCAATTTTCCCAACACCATTTGTTGAAGAGACTGTCTTTTTTCCATTGGACATTCTTTGTTGCTTTGTCAAAGATTAGTTGACCATAGAGTTGAGGGTCCATTTCTGGGCTGTCTATTCTGTTCCATTGATCTATGTGTCTGTTTTTGTGCCAGTACCATACTGTCTTGATGATGACAGCTTTGTAATAGAGCTTGAAGTCCAGAATGGTGATGCCGCCAGCTTTGCTTTTCTTTTTCAACATTCCTCTGGCTATTCGGGGTCTTTTTGGGTTCCATACAAATTTTAAGATTATTTGTTCCATTTCTTTGAAAAAAGTGGTTGGTATTTTGATGGAGATTGCATTGAATGTGTAGATTCCTCTAGGTAGCATTGACATCTTCACAATATTTGTTCTTCCAATCCATGAGCATGCAACATTTTTCCATTTCTTTGTGTCCTCCTCAATTTCTTTCATGAGTATTTTATAGTTTTCTGAGTACAGATCTTTTGCTTCTTTGGTTAGATTTATTCCTAGGTATCGTATGGTTTGGGTGCAATTGTAAACGGGATTAACTCCTTAATTTCTCTTTCTTCTGTCTTGTTGTTGCTGTATAGGAATGGCACTGATTTCTGTGCATTGATTTTATATCCTGCCACTGTACTGAATTCCTGTATGAGTTCTAGTAGTTTTGGGGTGGAATCTTTTGGGTTTTCCACATAATGTATATCATCTGCAAAGAGTGAGGGTTTGACTTCTTCTTTGCCAATTTGGATGCCCTTTATATCCTTTTGTTGTCTGATTGCTGTGGCTAGGACTTCTAGTACTATGTTGAATAGCAGTGGTGATAGTGAACATCCCTGCCATTTTCCTGACCTTAGGGGGAAAGCTCTCAGTTTTTCCCCATTGAGAATGATATTTGCTGTGGCTTTTTCATAGATGGCTTTTATGATATTGAGGTATGTACCCTGTATCCCTATACTCTGAAGAGTTTTGATCAAGAAAGGACGTTGTTGGGGCGCCTGGGTGGCTCAGTCGTTAAGCGTCTGCCTTCGACTCAGGTCATGATCCCAGGGTCCTGGGATCGAGCCCCGCATCGGGCTCCCTGCTCGGCCGGAAGCCTGCTTCTCCCTCTCCCACTCCCCCTGCTTGTGTTCCCTCTCTCGCTGTGTCTCTCTCTGTCAAATAAATAAATAAAATCTTTAAAAAAAAAAAAAAAAAGAAAGGACGTTGTACTTAGTCAAATGCTTTTTCTGCATCTATTGAGAGGATCGTATGATTCTTGTTCTTTCTTTTGTTAATGTATTGTATCACGTTGATTGATTTGCAGATGTTGAACCAACCTTGCAGCCCAGGGATAAATCCCACCTGGTCGTGGTGAATAATCCTTTTAATGTACTGTTGGATCCTACTGGCTAGTATTTTGATGAGATTTTTGCATGCATGTTCATCAAGCATATTGGTCTGTAATTCTCCTTTTTGATGGGGTCATTGTCTGGTTTTGGGAACAAGGTAATGCTGCCCTCATAAAATGAGTTTGGAAGTTTTCCTTCCATTTCTATTTTTTGGAACAGTTTCAGAAGAATAGGTATTAATTCTTCTTGAAATGTTTGGTAGAATTCCCCTGGGAAGCCATCTGGCCCTGAGCTTTTGAATGTTGGGAGACTTTTGATGACTGCTTCAATTTCCTTAGTAGTTATAGGTCTGTTCAGGTTTTCTATTTCTTCCTGGTTCAGTTTTGGTAGTTGATACATCCCTAGGAATGCATCCATTTCTTCCAGGTTTTCTAATTTGCTGGCATAGAGTTGCTCATAATATGTTCTTATAATTGTATTTCTTCAGTGTTGGTTTTGATCTCTCCTCTTTCATTCATGATTTTAATTATTTGGGACATTTCTCTTTTCTTTCTGATAAGTCTGGCCAGGGATTTATCAATTTTGTTAATTCTTTCAAAGAACCAGCTCCTAGTTTCGTTGATCTGTTCTACTGTTTTTTGGTTTCTATTTCATTGATTTCTGCTCTGATCTTTATGATTTCCCTTCTCCTGCTGGGTTTAGGCTTTATTTGCTATTCTTTCTCCAGCTCCTTTAGGTGTAGGGTTAGGTTGTGTACTTGAGACCTTTCTTGTTTCTTGAGAAAGGCTTCTATTGCTATATACTTTCCTTTTAGGCCTGCCTTTGCTGTATCCCAAAGATTTTGAACAGTTGTGTTTTCATTGTCATTTCTTTCCATGATTTTTTTTAATTCTTCTTTAATTTCCTGGTTGACCCATTCATTCTTTAGTAGGATGCTCTTTAGTCTCCATGTATTTGAGTTCTTTCCAACTTTCCTCTTGTGATTGAGTTCTAGTTTCAAAGCATTGTGGTCCGAAAATATGCAGGGGATGATCCCAATCTTCTGGTACCAGTTGAGACCTGATTTGTGACCTAGGATGTGATCTATTCTGGAGACTGTTCCATGGGCATTAGAGAAGAATGTGTATTCTGTTGCTTTGGGATGGAATGTTCTGAATATATCTGTGAAGTCCATTTGGTCCAGTGTGTCATTTAAAGTCTTTATTTCCTTGTTGATCTTTTGCTTAGATGATCTGTTCATTTCTGTGAGGGGTGTGTTAAAGTCCCCCACTATAATTGTATTGTTGTTGATGTGTTTCTTTGCTTTTGTAATTAATTGGCTTATATAATTGGTTGCTCCCATGTTAGGGGCATAGATATTTACAATTGTTAGATCTTCTTGGATAGACCCTTTAAGTAGGATATAGTGTACTTCCTCATCTCTTATTACAGTCTCTGGTTTAAAATCTAATTTGCCTGATATAAGGATTGCCACCCCAGCTTTCTTTTGGTGTCCATTAGCATGGTAAATGGTTTTCCACCCCCTCACTTTCAATCTGGGGGTGTCTTTGGGTCTAAAATGAGTCTCTTGCAGACAGTGTATTGATGGGTCTTGTTTTTTAATCCAATCTGATAGCCTGTGTCTTTTGATTGGGGCATTTAGCCCATTTACATTCAGGGTAACTATTGAAAGATAGGAATTCAGTGCCATTGTATTGCCTGTAAGGTGACTGTTACTGTATATTGTCTGTGTTCCTTTCTTGTCTATGTTGCTTTTAGGCTCTCTCTTTGCTTAGAGGACCCCTTTCAATATTTCTTGCAGGGCTGGTTTCGTGTTTGCAAATTCCTTTAGTTTTTGTTTGTCCTGGAAGCTTTTTATCTCTCCTTCTATTTTCAATGACAGCCTAGCTGGATATAGTATTCTTGGCTGCATATTTTTCTCATTTAGTGCTCTGAATATATCATGCCAGTCCTTTCTGGTCTACCAGATCTCTGTGGATAGGTCTGTTGCCAATCTAATGTTTCTACCATTGTAGGTTACATATCTCTTCTCCCGAGCTGCTTTCAGGATTTTCTCTTTGTCTCTGAGACTTGTAAGTTGTACTGTTAGATGTCGGGGTATTGACCTATTTTTATTGATTTTGAGAGGGGTTCTCTCTGCCTTCTGGATTTTGATGCCTGTTTCCTTCCTCAAATTAGGGAAGTTCTCTGCTATAATTTGCTCCAATATACCTTCTGCCCCTCTTTCTCTTTCTTCTTCTGGGATCCCAATTATTCTAATGTTGTTTTGTCTTATGGTATCGCTTATCTCTTGAATTCTGCCCTCGTGATCCAGTAGTTGTTTATCTCTCTTTTTCTCAGCTTCTTTATTTTCCATCATTTGGTCTTCTATATCACTATTCTCTCTTCTGCCTCATTTATTCTAGCAGTTAGCGCCCCCATTTTTGATTGCACCTCATTAATAGCCTTTTTGATTTCGACTTGGTTAGATTTTAGTTCTTTTATTTCTCCAGAAAGCGTTTCTCTAATAGCTTCCATGCTTTTTTCAAGCCCAGCTAGTATCTTTAAAATCATCAGTCTGAACTCTAGTCCGACATCTTACTAATGTCTGTTTTGAGTAGGTCCTTGGCAGTCAGTACTGCCTCTTGTTCTTTTTGTTGAGGTGATTTTTTTCTGTCTTGTCATTTTGTCCAGAGGAAAATAGATGAATGAGAGAACAAAATGCTAACAGGGTAACAATGTCCCCAGAAAATATACTGTAAACAAATCAGAAGAGACCTGAAGCTGGGGGAAAAGAAAGGGAAAGAAAGAAAAAAGAAAAGGAAAAAAAAAGAAAAAGAAAGAGATAAAAACAAACAAATACAGAAGAAAACAAAAAAAACAGAATATGATCAAATATGATCAGGCTGGTGCATAGATCAGTGCCACACACTAGACTTTGGGTGTATTTTGGTCTGTTAGAAGAAAGTGCCTCCCAAAATTTTAAAGAAAATAAAACTTATATATGTACAAAAATAAGGGTTAATACAATGAAGGGATAGATTATGACTGTAAAGATCAAAATTATAAAAAATTTTATAAAAGGAATTGATAAGATAAGAAGTTGTTTGAAAAAAGAAAGAAGAGGATTTAAAAAAAAAAAAGAAAGAAAACGGAGAATGTGATCAGGCGGGAGACTAGAAAAAAGCCATACGCTAGAGATTTAGGGTATATTTTGATCTGTTAGAAGAATCTGTATCTCAGAATTTTAAAGAAAGAACAACTTATATATATATATATGCCAAAAATAAGGGTAACTACTATGAAGGGATAGAATATGACTCTAAAAATGAAAAATAAAAACGTTTTTTAAAAAAGGGATTGCTAAGATGTTGATTGAAAAAGGGAAAAAGAAAAATTCAAAAAAAAAAAAAAAAACACTGTTTAAAAAAAATTAACTTTAAAAGACTAAAGAATCATGGTAAAAAAGCCATGAATTCTATGCGCAGTATTCCCCTAGCACTGGAGTTCTGCCGTTCTCACTGATCGGTAAACTTGGTCTTGGCTGGCTGTTCTTGCTGATCTTCTGGGGGAGGGGCCTGTTGCCATGGTTCTCAGGTGTCTTTGCTGGAGGCGGAATTGCCCCGCCCTTGCCCGGTCCGGGCTAAGTAATCTGCTCGGGTTTGCTCTTGGGAGCTTTTGTTCCCTGCAAGCTTTCCATACAGCTTTGGAGACCAAGAGGGAAAATGTCGGCCTCCCAATCTCTGCCCCAGAGGAGCCGAGAACTCAGGGCCCTGCTCCTCAGTGCGCCCCCAGAGAAAAGCAGTCAATCACTCCCGTCACCCCAGTCTCCGGCCGCACTCTGTGCTCACCCAGCCTGTGACCCAGCATTTCTCTCTGTCACCCAACCTGGTGTGGAGTCTCCAAACCCAGCAGATCCCTGCAGTGCGCTCTTGCGCCACTTCTCCCAGCAGAGGAAGGGGAGTCCCCCCGGATCTGCTGTTTGTTGGGTCCCTGCTTCCAGAAAGTGGTCGCTTTTCTGTTCAGAGAGTTGTTGCTATTCTTTTCTTCGATCTCCTGTTGAGTTCATAGGTGTTCAGAATGGTTTGATCCCTATCCAGCTGAATTCCTGGGACCAGACGAAATCCAGGTCTCCTACTCCTCCACCATCTTGCTCCTTGACATCTGGCCAAAGCAAATTCTTAATAATATTGTGGCTTAAATAAAGTTGGTGCTATTGCATGCTTATCTGTTTTCAGTAGCACCAGTTACCTTTTTACAGTTAGTACCCTGGTACCGCTGTAGCACAGTTTCTCCTGCAAGGTTCCATGGGACTTTGTCTTCCCATTCCCAGGGATGCATACTTTTAGACCAGAGATTCGTTTGTTTTTAAAATAAATACAGGGGCGCCTAGGTGGCTCAGTCGTTAAGCGTCTGCCTTCGACTCAGGTCATGATCCTGGGGTCCTGGGATCGAGCCCCGCATCGGGCTCCCTGCTCCGCAGGAAGCCTGCTTCTCCCTCTCCCACTCCCCCTGCTTGTGTTCCCTCTCTCGCTGTCTCTCTCTCTGTCAAATAAATAAAATAAAATAAAATAAAATAAAATAAAATAAAATAAAATAAAAAATACAAGGTTTATTTTTGGTTAAAATTCACATACAAAAACTGCACCCTTTTTAAGTGTACAGTTTGAGTTTTAATAGATGTATACACTACATAACTACCATCACAATCAAGATGCACATCATTTCCATCACCCCTAATATTTTCTTCATTCCCTTGTGCAGTCAATCCCCACTACCATAACCATAACTGGCAACCACTTTCCTGCTTTCTATCACAATGGATTAGAGAATATTTTCTTGAATTTTATATAAATGAAATTAAAAAATATATAGGTGATCCTTGGACAACACAGGGGTTGGGGTGCTAGAACACCACACAGTCAAAAGTCGGTTTATAATTTTGTAATCCTCCAAAACTTAACTACTAATAGCTTGACCAGAAGTCTTACCAATAATATGAACAGTCAATTAACACATATTTTATATGTTATATATATTATGTGCTGTATTATTACAATAAACTAAGCTGGAAAAAAGAAAACACCATTTAGAAAATCATAAGGAAGAAAAATACATTTATAGCACTGTGCTCTATTTATTTTTTAAATATCCACATATAAGTGGACCTGCACAGTTCAAACCTATGTTGTTCAAGCATCAACTGTATCTGTTTTTTAAGTTTTTATTTAAATTCCATTTAGTTAACATACAGTGTAATATTAGATTCAGGTGTAGAATTTAGTGATTCAACACTTCCATACAACGCCTGGTGCTCATGACAAGTGCACTCCTTAATCCCCATCACCTGTTTCACTCATTCCCCCACCTAGCTCCCATCTCGTCACCATCAGTTTGTTCCCTATAGTTAAGAATCTGTTTCTTTTTGAGGAACCTCCATACTGTTTTCCAGAGTGGCTGCACCAGCTTGCATTCCCACCAACAGTGTAGGAGGGTTCCCCTTTCTCCACATCCCCGCCAACATCTGTCATTTCCTGACTTGTTAATTTTAGCCATTCTGACTGGTGTGAGGTGGTATCTCATTGAGGTTTTGATTTGGATTTTCCTGATGCCGAGCGATATTGAACACTTTTTCATATGTCTGTTGGCCATTTGGATGTCTTCTTTGGAAAAATGTCTGTTCATGTCTTCTGCCCATTTCTTGATTGGATTCTTTGTTCTTTGGGTGTTGAGTTTGATGAGTTCTTTATAGATTTTGGATACTAGCCCTTTATCTGATATGTCATTTGCAAATATCTTCTCCCATTCTGTCAGTTGTCTTTTGGTTTTGTTGACTGTTTCTTTTGCTGTGCAAAAGCTTTTTATCTTGATGAAGTCCCAATAGTTCATTTTTGCCCTTGCTTCCCTTGCCATTGGCAATGTTTCTAGGAAGAAGTTGCTGCAGCTGAGGTCGAAGAGGTTGTTGCCTGTGTTCTCCTTTAGGATTTTGATGGACTCCTGTCTCACATTGAGGTCTTTCATCCATTTGGAGTCTATTTTTGTGTGTGGTGTAAGGAAATGGTCCAGTTTCATTCTTCTGCATGTGGCTGTCCAATTTTCCCAACACCATTTGTTGAAGAGACTCTCTTTTTTCCATTGGACATTCTTTCCTGCTTTGTCAAAGATTAGTTGACCATATAGTTGAGGGTCCATTTCTGGGCTCTCTATTCTGTTCCATTGATCTATGTTCCTGTTTTTGTGCCAGTACCATACTGTCTTGATGATGACAGCTTTGTAGTAGAGCTGGAAGTCCGGAATTGTGATGCCGCCAGCTTTGCTTTTCTTTTTCAACATTCCTCGGGCTATGCGGGGTCTTTTCTGGTTCCATACAAATAGAGCTACCATATGATCCAGCAATTGCACTACTGGGTATTTACCCCAAAGATACAAAAGTAGGGATCCGAAAGGGTACGTGCATCCCGATGTTTATAGCAGCAATGTCCACAATAGCCAAACTGTGGAAAGAGCCAAGATGTCCATCAACAGATGAATGGATAAAGAAGAGGTGGTATATATATACAATGGAATATTATGCAGCCATCAAAAGGAATGAGATCTTGCCATTTGCAACGACGTGGATGGAACTGGAGGGTATTATGCTGAGCGAAATAAGTCAAACAGAGAAAGACATGTATCATATGACCTCACTGATATGAGGAATTCTTAATCTCAGGAAACAATCTGAGGGTTGCTGGAGTGGGGGGTGGGGTGGGAGGGATGGGGTGACTGGGTGATGGACACTGGGGAGGGTATGTGCTCTGGTAAGCGCTGTGAATTGTGCAAGACTCTTGAATCTCAGATCTGTACCTCTGAAACAAATAATGCAATATATGTTAAGAAAGAAAAAAAGAAGAAGAAGAATGTAGCAGGAGGGGAAGAATGAAGGGGGGGAAATCGGAGGGGGAGAAGAACCATGAGAGACGATGGACTCTGAAAAACAAACTGAGGGTTCTAGAGGGGAGGGGGTTGGGAGGATGGGTTAGCCTGGTGATGGGTATTGGGGAGGGCACGTTCTGCATGGAGCACTGGGTGTTATGCACAAACAATGAATCATGGAACACTATATCTAAAACTAATGATGTAATGTATGGGGATTAACATAACAATAAAAAAATTAAAAAAAAAAAAAGGAATCTGTTTCTTGGGAGTGCCTGGGTGGTTCAGTCGTTAAGCGTCTGCTTCAGCTCAGGTCATGATCCTGTGGTCCTAGGATCAAGCCCCACATCGGGCTCCCTGCTCAGCCAGGAGCCTACTTCTCCCTCTCCCGTTCCCTCCGCTTGTGTTCCCTCTCTAGCTGTGTATGTCTCTCTCTCTCTCTCTCTGTGTCAAATAAATAAATAAATTTTTTTTAAAAAAAGAATCTGTTTCTTGGTTTGCCTCTCTCTCTTTTTCTTTTCCCTTTCTCCTTTGTTTTGTTTCTTTATTCCACATATGAGTGACATCATATGGTATTTGTCTTTCTCTGACTGACTTACTTTGCTTAGCATTATATTCTCTAGCTCCATCCAGGTGGTTGCAAATGACAAGATTTCATTCATTTTTATGGCCGAATTGTGTGTGTGTGTGTGTGTGTGTGTGTGCACATACTACATCTTCTTCATTCATAAGTGGATGGACACTTAGGCTGCTTCCATAATTGGCTATTGTAAATAATACTGTACAAACACAGGGGTACATGAATCCTTTGAATTAGTGTTTTTGTATTTTTGGGGTAAGTACCCAGTAGTGCGATTACTGAATCATAGAGTAATTCTATTTTTAATGTTTCGAAGAACCTCCATGGTGTTTTCCACAGTGGCTGCACCAGTTTGCATTCTCACCAATAGTGCAAGAGAGTTCCTTTTACTCCACATCCTTGCCAACACCTGTTGTTTCTTGTGTTGTTGATTTAAATCCTTCTGACATGTGTGAGGTGATATCTCAATGTAATTTTGATTTCCATTTCCTTGATGATGAGTAATGTTGAGCACCTTCTCATGTGTCTGTTGAACATCTGGATGTTTTCTTTGGGAAAATGTCTGTTCAAGTCTTCTAAGCATTCTTATTTGGATTTTTCATTTTTGGGGTGTTGATTTTTATCAGTTCTTTATATATTTTGGTTTTCTTCTTTGTATTTCTTTTTTTTTAATTTAATTATATTATGTTATGTTAATCACCATACATTACATCATTAGTTTTTGATGTAGTGTTCCATGATTCATTGTTTGGGTGTAACACCCAGTGCTCCATTCAGTACGTGCCCTCTTTAATACCTATCACCAGGCTAACCCATTCTCCCAATCCCCTCCCCTCTAGAACCTCAGTTTGTTTTTCAGAGTCCATAGTCTCTCATGGTTTGTCTCCTCCTCTGATTCCTCCCCCTTCGTTTTTCCCTTCTTTCTATCTTTTTTTTTTTTTATTAACATATAATGTATTATTTGTTTCAGAGGTACAGGTCTGTGATTCAACAGTCTTACACAATTACAGCGCTCACCATAACACACATCCTCCCCAATGTCCATCACCCAGCCACCCCATGCCTCCCACCCCTCACCACTCCAGCAACCCTCAGTTTGTTTCCTGAGATTAAGAATCCCAAAATCAGACAAAGATCCCATCAAAAAGGAGAATTACAGACAAATATCCCTGATGAACATGGATGCAAAAATTCTCACCAAAGAACTAGCCAATAGGATCCAACAGTACATTAAAAGGATTATTCACCACGACCAAGTGGGATTTATTCCTGGGCTACAAGTTTAGTTCAACATCCACAAATCAATCAATGTGATACCATACATTAATAAAAGAAAGAACAAGAATCATATGATCCTCTCAATAGATGCAGAAAAAGCATTTGACAAAGTATGGCATCTTGATCAAAACTCTTCAGAGTATAGGGATAGAGGGTATGTACCTCAATATCATAAAAGCCATCTATGAAAAAGCCACAGCGAATATCATTCTCAATGGGGAAAAACTGAGAGCTTTCCCCCTAAGGTCAGGAATGTGGTAGGGATGTCCACTATCACCACTGCTATTCAACATAGTATTAGAAGTCCTAGCCACAGCAATCAGACAACAAAAAGAAATAAAAGGCATCCGAATCAGCAAAGAAGAAGTCAAACTCACTCTTTGCAGATGCTATGACACTTTATGTGGAAAGCCCAAAAGTCTCCACCCCAAAACTGCTAGAACTCATACAGGAATTCAGTAAGTGGCAGGATATAAAATCAATGCACAGGCAGGATATAAAATCAATGCACAGGCAGGATATAAAATCAGTGGCCTTCCTTTACACCAACAACAAGACAGAAGAAGGAGAAATTAAGGAGTCAATCCCATTTACAGTTGCACCCAAACCATAAGATACCTAGGAATAAATCTAACCAAAGAGGCAAAGAATCTATACTCAGAAAACTATAAAATACTCATGAAAGAAATTGAGGACACAAAGAAATGGAAAAATGTTGCATGCTCATGGATTGGAAGAACAAATATTGTGAAGATGTCAATCCTACCTAGAGCAATCTATACATTCAATGCATCCCTATCAAAATACCATCCACTTTTTTCAAAGAAATGGAACAAATAATCCTAAAATTTGTATGGAACCAGAAAAGACCCCGAATAGCCAGAGGAATGTTGAAAAAGAAAAGCAAAGCTGGCGGCGTCACAATTCCGGACTTCCAGCTCTATTACAAAGCTGTCATCACCAAGACAGTATGGTACTGGCACAAAAACAGACACACAGATCAATGGAACAGAATAGACAGCCCAGAAATGGACCCTCAACTCTATGGTCAACTAATCCTCAACAAAGCAGGAAAGAATGCCCAATGGAAAAAAAGACAATCTCTTCAATAAATGGTGTTGCGAAAATTGGACAGCCACATGCAGAAGAATGAAACTGGACCATTTCCTTACAGCACACACAAAAATAGACTAAGAAAGACCTAAATGTGAGACAGGAGTCCATCAAAATCCTAAAGGAGAACACAGGTAGCAACCTCTTCAACCTTGGCCACAGCAACTTCTTCCTAGAAACATCGCCAAAGGCAAGGGAAGCAAGGGCAAAAATGAACTATTGGGACTTCATCAAGATAAAAAGCTTTTGCACAGCAAAAGAAACAGTCAACAAAACCAAAAGACAACTGACAGAATGGGAGAAGATATTTGCAAGTGATATATCAGATAAAGGGCTAGTATCCAAAATCTATAAAGAACTTATCAAACTCAACACCCAAAGAACAAATGATCCAATCAAGAAATGGGCAGAAGACATGAACAGACATTTTTCCAAAGAAGACATCCAAATGGCCAACAGACACATGAAAATGTGCTCGACATCGTTCAG
>NW_022590575.1:0-12191 GCF_004348235.1 Phoca vitulina | reverse complement strand
CATTCTTCTGCATGTGGCTGTCCAATTTTGCCGACACCATTTGTTGAGGAGACTGTCTTTATTCCATTGGGCATTCTTTCCCAAATTCAGAGAAAAATTTTAAAGAAAACAGAATAAAATAAAATATCTTACCTATAGAGGAGCAAGTAAAAGAATTATATCAGTTTTCTCTTCAGAAACCGTACAAGCACAGAGAGAGTAGAATGAAATATTTAAACTCTTGAAAGAAACCCCCTACCAACAACCTAGAGTTCAGCATCTTTTAAAAAGGAAGGAGTAACAAAAGTTGGTTCCTCGGATTTACTAAAATTGTAGGAGTTTGTCACTAGTAAACCTTCCTTGCAAGAAATGTTAAAAGAAGTTCTAAAGGAGGAAAATGATATGTTAGAAACTCAGATTTAGATAAAACAAGAATGTTGGAAAATGACAAATAAAGGAAAAATAAAATATATTATTTTTCTTATTCCTAGTTAATCTAATGGATAACACTTGGTTCACAATGATAATAGCAACAATGTATTTGGTGATTTTAGTTTATGGAGAAATAAAATGACAGCAATGTTATGAGAAGTGAGAGGGAGAAAATGGGAATATGGTCTTATAAAGTACCCACACTTCCTGTGAATCAGTATATACTATTTTAACATTTAGAGTAATTATATTGCACTCTAGGGAAATTACCAAAATATTATAAAAAGCATATAATTGATATGCTGAGAAAGGAGAGACAATGAAATAATACAAAACACTCAAAATCAGAGAAGGTAGAAAAGAGAAGATAAAAAAGACACAAAGAATAAGTTCAATAAATACAAAGAAGTTAGAGACAAGGTAAATATTAATCTAATTATATCAGTAAGAACTTTAAATGTACATGATATAAGTACATCAATTAAAAGGCAGAAACTGTCAGAGGAGATAAAAAAAAAAGACCAAGCTATATGTTGTCTAAAAGAAGCCTACCTTAAATGTACAAAAATAAATCAATTAAAAGTAAAGAAATGGAAAAAGAAGATTTTAGTATTATAGTTGGAGACTTCAACACCCCTCTATCAGTAATTGACAGATCCATCTGGCAGAAAATCAGTAAAGATATAGTTGAACTCAACAGCAACATCAATCAACTAGATCTAATTGACATTTATAGAATACTTTAGCCAACAATAGCAAAATAGACATTATTCTCAAGCTCACATGAAGCAACACCGAGATAGACCACACTCTGGGCCATAAAAAATAACTTAACAAATTAATAAAAGTAAATTATACAAAGTATGCTTTCAGACTTTGATGAAATTAAACTAGAAGTCAGTAACAGAAAGATAATTGAAAAATCCCAATACATTTGGAGACTGAGAAACATATTTTTAAATAACACATGAGTTGAAGAAGAAATCCCACCAAAAATTTTAAAGTATTTTGAACTGAATTAAAGTAAAAACTCAACTTATCTAAACGTGTGAGATGTAGCAAAATCAGTGTTTGGAGGGAAATCTATAGCATTGAATGCATATTTTAGAAAAGAAGAAAAATATAAAACTGAAATAATCTTAGCTTCCACTTTAGGAAACTAAAGAAAGAAAAGCAATATAAAATAAAGTAAGAAGACAAAAATAAATAATAAAAACTAGAGTAGAAATCAGTGAAATTGAACACAGAAAATCCATAGAGAAAATTAACAGAATCAAAAGCTGATTCTTTGAAAAGATTGGCAAAATTGATGAACCAGTAGCCAAGTGAACCATGAAAAAAGGGAAGATATGAATTACTAATATCAGAAATTAAAGATTATCACTACTGATCCCATGGGCATTAAATGGATAATAAAGGAATATGAATAACTCTATGTCCACAAATTTAATAACCTAGATAAAGCAATCCTTGAAAGACAGAAACTACCAAAACTCAGACAGTGAGAAATAGTTAATTTGAATAGCATATATTAATTACATAAATTGAGTCAATAATTAATAACTTTCCAAAACACAAGCATCAGGCCCAGATTGTTTCACTGGTGAATCTACCAAACATTCAAGGAAGAAATGATACCAATTTTCTACAGTCTCTTCTAGAAAATTGAAGTGTGATGGGTTGAGAGTAGGGGAGTGACATAATCTGATTTATGTTTCAAAAATTTTACTCAACGAGTTTTCATTCCAGATAGGATGGAGCCTTTCTCTCCCCCTGAATATGACTATAAAACCTGGAAGGAATTCATGTGCAGTTATTTGAGAACTATGAAAAGTAAATAGCAGCAGAGGGAAAGTGCCAGGAATCAAAGTACCATTGAAACATCTGTCCATTTACCATTTTTTCCCCTCTGGAATCCTTTGGACTAAAGTTAATGGAACTCAAAGCCTAAAAGTGAACATTTTAATATGGACACAGACAGAGATATACAGGGGAAAAACACTCTGCTTCTGGATCAAAGAAAGAAGAAGGATCAAATCACAGTGCTCAGAGGGAGTAGAAAAAAAATCTTGTGGTTCTTTTTTCCTTCCCTTTTCTCCACTCTCTCATGTCTCACCCCACAAGTCCTTCCTCAGTGAAAGAGGAGGTAGAAGACAATGTGAATGGCAACAGGAAACTGTAGGAGCCAAATCCAACTTTTCACTGTTCAGTAGAGCTGTGGCTCTAAGAAAGCCAGGCCAAACTCCATTGATTATTTTACACTCTCTTTTGATCCTCCTGTTGCTTGGACTCTGATGCACCAAATCATAGAATTGAGCAGTTTTTGGATGGAAGACAGAAAAGGGAAGGTCCAGGGAACGAGAAATTAACAGGGAGATAGCAGAGAAGGAGCATGATAAAGTAATCCCATAAAGAAACTTATGAATTCCTGGGCTCAATCCTGAATGTGTGGGGCTGATCTCCATTAGCATGACAAGATTTTGAGTACTGAGATAATGGAAACACCTCAGTCCAGGTCCTAGGCTGACCATTGAGTGCTGCGCACACAGGGCAGATTCAAATAGCACCACAAAGTCTTTGAAAACTGAACTGACATTGGTACCACAGCCTACAGAAACTGGACTGGAACTTGTGGCTTGAACTAAACAAGGTCAAGTGTCTGTTAAAACAGAATATCAATCTTTTTCATAGAATTTAAATAAGACCCAAATATCATAACAGAATATTTAACATATCTATATTACTAACATACAAAGAACCATGAAAATCTCAACTCACATGGGAAAGAGGCAAACAAGATGGCACAGATGTCAGAATTACGTGACAAAGTATATATTATAAAAATACTTGAATGAAGGACTTCTGGTTTCAGTTTCAAATATAAAGAGCTCATCTTAACCCTCAACAACAAAAAAGTTGAACAACCTGAAAATCGATTACTTTTCTTAGATTTATCAGATAATTGAGGTGATGGGACAAACTGCCACATCAAAAGTTGAAGAGACAGGGAAATACAGAGAATCACAGCTTATTTGGAGTAGGGAAATGGGGATAACACTTAAATGGTAACTTCAATGGGTTGATAGAGGCTTAGTGTGTACTATCTTGAGAGTTAAAAACTCCTGGGCGATATCCAAAACATATAAACTCTTAAAACTCAACAATAAGAAAACAAACAACTTGATTGAAATATGAGCCAAAGACTTTAACAGACACTTCACCAAAGAAGATAAACAGATGGCAAATGGAAAGATGCTTTCCATCATATGTCATCGGGGAAATGCAAGTTAAAACAACAATGAGATACCACTACACTCCTATTAGAATGGTGAGAATCTAGAACACTGACAACACCAAATGCTTGTGAGGTTGTAAAGCAGCAGGAACTCTCATTCATTGCTGGTGGAAATGCAAAATAGGAGAGCCAATTTGGAAGACAACTTGTTGGTTTTTCACAAAATTAAACATATTCTTTCCATATGCTCCAGCAACCATGCTCTTTGGTATTTACCCAAAGGAGCTGAAAATTTATGTCCATACCAAAACTTGTACAAGGATGTTTATAGCAGCTTTATACATAATTGCCAAAGCTTGGAAGCAACGAAGATGTCTTTCAGTAGGTTAATGGATAAACTGTGGTACATCCAGACAATGGAACATTATTCAAGGTAGATATTATTATTACCATTTTAAAAAAGATTTTATTTATTTGACAGAGAGAGAGAGAGTGGGCATGCACGTGCACAAGCAGGGGGAGTAGCAGAGGGAGAGGGAGAAGCAGATTCCCCACTGAGCAAGGACCCCAATGCAGGGCTTGATCCCAGGACTCTGGGATCATAACCTGAGCCAAAGGCAGACACTTAACTGACTGAGCCACCCAGGTGCCCCTTATTACTACCATTTTACAGATGAGGAAACAAGATTGGTAAAATGACCTGTCCAAGGTCATACACAGTTATCTGGAAGAATTTGGAGTCTTTTTCTTTTCTTTTTTTTTAATTAAGTTTTTAATCTTAATTCCAGTATAGTTAACATACAGTGTTATATTAGTTTCAGATGTACAATCTAGTGATTCCACAATTCTATACATTATTACTCAGTGCTTATCATGGTTAAGTATACTCTTAATCCCTCTCACCTATTTCACCCATCCGCCCACCCACCTCCCCTCTGATATGCTTTATTTTAAATGAGTACCCTCAGTTAAAATTATTTTTTTCAAAAGAACATTTTTTACTTGAAGCATACTTCAGAATACATGGTTCTAAAAGATATATATAAAACATCCCATCCAAGAAAAATAGAATACACATTTTCTTCAAGTACACACAAAAGAACCCCTTGGTTAAATCACATAAAAAGAGACATAACAAATATTACAAAGAAGACTGAAATCATACCAAATATATTTTCCTACCACAATGGTACAAAACTAAAGATCAACAATAAAACAAAGCTAGAAAATCTACAATGTAAATATTAAATATTTAATATGTAAATATTAAATAGCACACTACTGCACAAGCAATGGGCCAAATAAGAAATCAAATGACAAATCAAAATATGTCTCAAAACAAAAGGAAAAGAAAACACAATATTCCAAAATTTTTGGGATGCAGCAAAAGCAGATGTCAGAGTGAAATTAATGCTATAAATGCTTGTATTAAGAAAAAAAGCTCAAACAATATTACCACAAGGAAATAGAAAAAGAAGAAAGTTAGCTGAAATTTAGTAGAGGAAGGAGTTAACAAAGAAAAATCAGAAATAAATAAAATAGAGATCAGAATAAACAATAACATCAGAAGTAAGGAGCAGGTTTTTTTAAAAATTGGCAATGCTTTAATTACATTAACTAAGAATAAAAGAGGACTCAGAAACCAAAATGAGAAATGGAAGAGAAAACAATACAAGAGATAACCACAGAAATACATAATGTGATTACAGATTACTACAATCATATACTAACAAACCAAATAACTTAGAAAGAAAACCAGATAATTCCTAAAAATGCACAAATAATCATGATTGAATCATGAATCTTGAATCTAAGAAATAGGAACTCTTAGACAAATAACAAGAATGAAAGTTGAATTAGGAATCAAAAATCTCCCAGCACAGAAAATCTCAAGACCACATAGTTTCATTGGGAATTCTACCAAACATTTAGAAAAATAATGACAATCTTTATCAAAATCTTACAAATAATGGAATAGGGGGTACACATTCAAAATCATTCCATGAGGCCAGTACTACCCTGAAACAAAAGTAGGATAAAAACAATACAAGAACAAAAAAGTATTGCTACTCTGACTTTCTTTTGACATCCATTTGTGAGATAAATGTTTCTCCACCCCCTCACTTTTCAATCTGCAGGTGTCTTTGGGTCTAAAATGAGTCTCTTATAGGCTGGAAGAATTAGGATTTTAACTCAGGTCTTTCAGATGCCAAAAGCCTGTGCTCATTCTGTTATACCTAGTTCAGAAAGGAAGTGATAAATCAGATTTATTTAAAGTTTACTGACCTCAGAATTTTATTATTCTTAAACAGTTTTTTTTAAACTATAATGTGCATACAGAAAAGCACATGGGTAATAAAGTCATTTAATAATCACAAATTGAACACTTCCATATAACCAAAATACATATTAAGAAAGAGAACAGGGGCGCCTGGGTGGCTCAGTCGTTAAGCGTCTGCCTTCGGCTCAGGTCATGATCCCAGGGTCCTGGGATCGAGCCCCGCATCGGGCTCCCTGCTCCGCGGGAAGCCTGCTTCTCCCTCTCCCACTCCCCCTGCTTGTGTTCCCTCTCTCACTGTGTTTCTCTCTGTCAAATAAATAAAAATCTTTAAAATAAAAAAAAAAAAAAAGAAAGAGAACATTATTTTTCCCAATCCCCCATTCCCAGAAGGCCTCCTGTGTCCTTTTTTTAAAGGCACTATTACTGACTAAGGAAAAACAATATCCTAATTTGAGCACCATATATTAATTTTACCCATTACTAAACTTTATATAAAGGAAGTTATATAATATATACTCTTTTATATCTTACAACTTTTGATCAAAAATTTGTTTTTGAGGTCCATCCATTTGTTGCAGGTAAGTATATATGTCTCCATTTTCATAAGCAGTATAGCATTAAATTGTATGGCTAGCAGTATATGTATCCATTCTATTATTGATTGCATTGAGCTTAGAGCTATTACAAATATGAACTGCTATGAACATTCTTGTATATTCTTGTCTTTTGATAAATGTGATTACATTTTTGTTTGTATAATCTTCATTGGGTAACTGGAACTGGTGACAAGGCAGAGAGGGATGGAGGTAGAGAGAGCAGGTGGAAGGCTGTTGCAAAAAATCAAGCATAAGGTATAGATGGTAAATAAAAGTATGGTAATGGTGGAACTGGAGAGAAAGAGGTGGAAAAGAAAGAGATAAAAATGCTTAGATACAGAGATCAAGTGGTACTAGAGAATAAAGGCAGTAGAGAAGTCAAAGATGACACTAAAATTTTAAATCCATTTGCAGAGGAAAGAAAGTTGGGTCAGAATGCTCATTGGCATGGGAGCTTACAAGTTTGGTCATGAAATGTTCAGAGGATGAGGAGGAAGTGAGTATCTCAAATGGGAATGTATCAGAAATCTAGAATCAGAGAAACAAAGCTGAGAGGAGTATATGGGAAGGAAACAAAACCATAAGACAGAAAATTTTCTTAAGAGTGGTGATTATGATGCAGCTGGCCAAGATCAGACTTGAGGAATCATCACCAATGTGAGGTGAGGCAAAAGAAATAGTGAAGGAAACAAAGAAGGCAACGAGGTAGAAGGATCTGGACAGGGTCCTGTTATAGAAGACTAGAAAGGTAAGAATTGGGAAAGTGTGTGTCTAAGGAAGGGGTGTGTTAGATTCAGGATAGACTAAAGGAGAACAAGTTCCTGAGGAAGGGCCTTTGAATTTGGCAGCAGCAAAGCTTTCAACAGAGCAGTTTCCATAGTAATCTGGTAGCCTTGCAGAGTTCTGAAAGAGGTGTGTGATGAGAGAATGCCTGTGGGGGTTCCAAAGACTCATTTAAGAAGAGTGGGGTCTGAGAGGGTTAAGGTAACAGAGTGAGATCTCTGATATACATATATTGAGATGGGAGATGATGGAGTTGATTTATTCATTTGACACATATTTATTGAATACTTCTTATAAGACAGGCACTGGGCTAGGAGCCAGAGATACAGAGATTAAGAAATAATGTCTCTACCTTCAAGTTACTTGTAGAGTGGGAAAAACACTAAACTAAAATATAGTCTGGTAAGTACAAAATAAGAGTAGAGGATGCTGTAGAAATTTGCATAAGAGCAGAGGCCTAAGAAGGTTTCTTGGAGGTACAGAACATCTGAGCTGATACTTGAAATTGCCAAAGAAAGAAAATGAGGAAATGGCATTATAAGAGACGGGAGTAGCTTGTACAAAGGCAGAATTCTGAGAAAGCTCTTCATAATTAGGGAAGCGCAAGGATTTCAGTGTGGACAAAGGGTAAAATTCTAGAAAATTCGTGCCATAAGTATAGGAGCTGAGAAGGTAGGCAGGAGCCAGATTTTGGAGATTTCAGAATCCAGGCTATTTTATGTGTCTTTGGACTTAACCCTACAGATTAATTAATTCACAGATTTGTAAAACCATCACAACAGTAAATTTTAGAACATTTTTGTCACCTCAAGAAGAAACTTTGCACATTTATAACCATCCTGTTTCTCCATCTCCCCCATACCCTGAAGTGTAAGGAACAATTAATACATTTCTTGTGTCTGTAGATTTTTCCAATTTTGAACTTTCATATGAATGGAATCATATAATATGGGGTCTTTTGTAAGTGGCTTCTTTCACACAGCATAGTGATTTCAATATTTATCCATACTGTAGCATGTATGAGTACTTCATCCCTTTTTATGGTTGAATAATATTCTATTGGATGGCTATGTCACATTTTGCTTATTCACTCATCATTTAATGAATATTTGGGTTTTTTACACCTTTGGCTAGTATGAATAATTCTGCTATAACATTCATGTACAAGTTTTTGTGTGGGCATATTTGGTAACTCTATGTTTAATCATTTGAAGAACTACCAGACTGACTTCCAAAGTGGCTACAGCATTTCACATCTCTACCAGCAGTGTATGAGGGTTCCAACTTCTCCACATCCTCACCTACACTAGCTTTTAACTGACTTTTTGATTCTAGCCATCCTAATGGGTGTGAAGTGGTAATTTATTGTCTTTTTTATAAGATTTTCCTTGATGACTAAGGATGTTGATCATCTTTTCATGTGCTTATTGGACATTTGTATACCATCCTTAGAGAAATGTCTTTTCAGATTCTTTGCCCATTTTTAATTGAGTGCTTTGTCTTTATTATGGCACTATAGGAGTTCTTTATATATTCCTGATACAGGTCCCTTATCAGATATATAATCTGCAAATATTTTCTCCCATTATCTGGGCTATCTTTTCACTTTCTTTATGACATCCTTTGAAGCGCAAAAGTTTAAATTTGGATAAAGTTTATTTATCTGTTTTTTCTTTTGTTGCTTATGCTTTGGTGTCATAGCTAAAAATGTTTGCCAAATCCAAATTCATGAAGATTTACCCCTGTTTTCTTCTGAGAGTTTTGTAGTTTTGTTATTTACATCTTTGATGATCTTGAATTAATTTTTTAATGTGGTGTGAGATAAGTCTCCAAAACCATTCTTTTGCATGTGGCTATCCTGTTGTCCTAGCACCATTTTTTGAAAGGACCATTTTCCCTCCATAGAATGTTTTTGGAACTCTTGGCAAAAATCAGTAGATAATAGATGTATGGGTTTATTTTTGGATTCTAGATTCTATTACACTGATATATAGGTCTACCCTTGTACCAGTGCCACACTACCTTGATTACAATTTCTTTATAGTAAATTTTAAATTGAGAAGTGTGAGTACTCCTACTTTGCTCTTCTTTTTCAAGATTGTTGAAAAATCTGGGTCTCTTGCGATTCCACATTAACTTTAGAATCAGATTGTCAATTTCTGCAGAGAAATCAGCTGAGATTCTGATAGAGACTGCATTGAATCCGTAGATCAATTTGAGGACTACTGTATAGAATCTATAGATATATTCAGGAGTACTGCTATCTTAATACTATCATGGGATGTTTTAGATATTCTTTCTTTCAACAGTGTTTGGTAGGGGAACTTTTGCAAGATGGTGGCATAAGAAGATCCTGAACTCACCTCCCATGGACACACCAAATCTATAACTACATATGGATCATTTCCCTCTGAAAAAGATCAGAAAACTAGATGAACTGCTTCTTTACAACAAAGGATAATGTCCACATGGAGATGGGTAGGAAAGGCAGAGACAGAGCATTACTCAAAATCCCACCCCTGGTGTGGTGACACACAATAGAGAGGAGCCTCACCAGTCTGCTGCTTCTTCCACAGGAGTGAGGGATTGGTGCCCAAATCAAGCCCCCCAACTCCTGAGTTTTACACTGGATAGATGAGCCCCCAAAACATCTGGCTTAGAAAACCAATGGGGTTGACAGCCAAGGGACCCAAAATGCCATAGAAAATGGAGATTCCCCTTTTATTATTTATTTATTTATTTATTTATTTATTTATTATTGAGTTTTAATTTTAATTCCAGTATAGTTAACATACAGTATTATATTAATTTCAGGTGGACAATATTCAACAATTCTATACATTACTCAGTGCTCCTTGAGATTCCCCTTTTAAAGAGCTCACATGCAGGATTACTTAACACAGAATCCAGTGAAAAAAACAGCAATTTCCAACGTGCCTGAACTATATGTGAAGGAGATTCATTTGCTAATCCAAAAGCATCTGCTGGAGAGGCAGGGGACAGTTGAAACACTCTCCAGAGGCATAGGCATTAGTTGACACCATTTTTGCATTCTCCACATGCCCTGCTAACACAGGTGGGTGAGCTTGGACGTGGCACTCTCCCACTGCCTTGCTAAGACAGGCAAAGGTAAGTGGTTATGACACTATCCCACTGCCTTGATGAAACTAGAGAGCGCATGTGATTGTAGCACTCACCTTCTCCCTGACTGGGGCTGGTGAGCATGAGCAGTTGCAGCACTCTCCTGTTTCCAGCCTAAAGCCAGTGCACAAACACAGACAAGGCACTGTCCCACTGCATTCCTGAAGCCTACAGTCATGTGTAGTTAGGACATCTTCCCACTGCTTTTCTGAAGCCAGGAAAAGTGCCCTGTCCCCTACACTCTCCAGCTGTTTAGCTAAAGCCAACAGGCATGTGCAATCCACACAGGGGGTAACCCTTGATCAAGGGCTTACCCTAGTGGCCAAGGAGGGTGGCATTTCTGAGCTCCAAGGGAATGTGACAATTAGGAAAACAGTTCTTGGCAAGCCACTACCTCCAAGGCACTACACAGACAGTAGACTGAAACGCAATCAGTATTCCTGCTGAAAAGACCTTTTTACATAGCCTAGAGCTTCACCCAAGGGACAGCCTTCAGGTTTCCCATACATTTAGAGGCTAAAGAGGCATTTCCAGAGAACATAAACAGGGAGACATCATCCTTGTGCACCCCAGTAGACTTGCTATAGCTCAATGAGACCACCCAGAAAGGAGTCCACTCCACTCATCTGGAGCCCTGATTTTTGCAACTGTCACCCAGGGAACACCTCTAGACCTCGTGATCTGGAGGCCAGCTGGAACTATGATTGCAACCTAATTGGACTATAAATATTTGCATGCTTTAAAAGCTGCTGCCTAAAGGGCTGGCTTCTAATAACCTGAAGCTGGGTGCTAAATGAGATTCCTCCCCTTGGAGCAATGATAGGTCTTGACACACCCATAACTATGGGAGTATATGAAGAATAAATAAGGAAGTTTAGACAATAACAAAGGTTCAAGAAACAATCAAGGGCTAGGGCAAGTTTGAACAAGAAGGATCATCAACTACAAAATGCCACTTTTTCAAGACAGAGAGATAGCTGTTTCACCTAATACATGGAAACACAGAGAGTCAAGCAAAATGAGGAAACAGAAATATGTTCTAAATGAAAGAACAAGACAAAACTTAGAAAAAAAAAAGACCTTAATAATACAGAGATAAGTAATCTACCTGAAAAAGCATTCACAGTAATGGTCATAAAGACCCTCACTGAACGCAGGAGAAGAATGGATGAACACAGTGAGAACTTCAACAAAGAGAAAGAAAAATATAAGAAAGTACCAAACAGAACTCACAGAGCTTAAGAATACAATAACTACACTGAAAAATACACTAGAGGGGTTTAACAGCAAAACGGATGAAGCAGAACAGATCAGTGAACTCGAAGACAAAGCAATGGAACTCACTAAGACAGAGCAGCTAAAAGGAAAAAGAAATTCAAAAAAAATTTCAACATAACTTAAGGGACCTATGGGACAACATCAAGTGGACTAATATATGCATTATAGAGGTCCTAGGGGAAGAGAGAGAAAAAGGTGTAGAAAATTTATATGAAAACAATAATGACTGAAAAGTTCCCTAACCTGGAGAAGGAAGAAGACATCCAGGTCTAGGAAGCTCAGAAAGTTCTAAATAAAATAAACCCGAAGATATCCACACAAAGACACATTATAATTATAAAAATTACTATTTTTTTTTACTTTTCAAATTTTTATTTAAATTATAGTTAGTTAAAATACAGTGCAATGTTGGTTTCAGGAGTAGAATTCAGTGATTCATCACTTATATATAATACCCAGTGCTCAT
>NW_022590574.1:4157-12196 GCF_004348235.1 Phoca vitulina | reverse complement strand
AGGTTGTGGAGAAAGGGGAACCCTCTTACACTGTTGGTGGGAATGCACGTTGGTACAACCACTTTGGAAAACAGTGTGGAGGTGCCTCAAAAAATTAAAGATGGAGCTACTCTATGACCCAGCAATTGCACAACTGGGTATTTACCCCATAGACACAGATGTAGTGAAAAGAAGGGCCATATGCACCCCAATGTTTATAGCAGCAATGTCCGCAATAGCCAAACTGTGGAAAGAGCCGAGATGTCCTTCAACAGATGAATGGATAAAGAAGATGTGGTCCATATATACAATGGAATATTACTCAGCCATCAGAAAGGATGAATACCCAACTTTTACATCAACATGGACGGGATTGGAGGAGATTATGCTAAGTGAAATAAGTCAAGCAGAGAAAGTCAATTATCATATGGTTTCACTTATTTGTGGAACATAAGGAATAGCATGGAGGACATTAGGAGAAGGAAGGGAAAAACGAAGGGGGTGGAAATCAGAGGCAGAGATGAACCATGAAAGACTACAGACTCCAAGAAACAAACTGAGGGTTTTAGAGGGGAGGGGGATGGGGGGATGGGTTAGCCCGGTGATGGGTATTAAGGAGGGCACGTACTGCATGTAGCACTGGGTGTTATAAGAAAACAGTGAATCATGGAATACTACATCAAAAAGTAATGATATACTGTATGGTGACTGACATAACATAATAAAATTAAATTAAATTAAAAAAAAAAGTGACTGACTCTTGGTTTTGGATCCAGTCATGATTTCATGGGTCATGGGATCAAGCCCCACCTCAGGCTCTGCACTCAATGGGGAGTCTGCTTGAAGATTCTCTCCCTCTGCCCCTCCCCCCATTCACTCTTGCTCTCTCTCTCTCTCTCTCTCAAATAAATAAAATAAAATAAAATCTGTTGGCTCAATAATAGTGTGTGAATTGTAACATATATAATTTATCAAGCACTATCAGTGAAGCAACAAACTAGGTGCTTTAAATACATCAACTATTTTACTCTTAAAAAAACTCTATGCCTCAACCAAGTACATTTAGAGGTATGTTCCATATCTCAACATAATAAAGGCCTTATATGAAAAATCCACGGCAAACATCACATTCAATTTTTCCCCTAAGGTCAGGAATAAGACAAGGATGTCCACTCTCACCACTTCTTTTCAACATGAACTGGAAGTCCTAGCCACAGCAATCAGACAACAAAAAGAAACAAAAGGCATCCAAATTGGTAAGGAAGAAGTAGAACTTTCACTATTTACAGATGACATTATATTACATAGAGAAAAACCTATAAAGACTCCACCAAAAAATTACTAGAACTAGATAAATGAATTCAGTGTGAAGTCACAGGATACAAAATCAGTGTGCAGAAATCTGCTGCATTTTTATACACTAATAATGAAGCAACAGAAAGAGAAATTAAGAGAATAATCCCATTTACAATTGTATTAAAAATAATAAAACATCTAGGAATAAACTTAACCAAGGATGTGAAAAACCTGTACTCTAAAAACTATAAAACACTGATGAAAGAAATTGAAGAAGATACAAAGAAATGGAAAGACATTCCATGCTCAAGGATTGGAACAACAAATGTTAAAATGTCCATACTACCCAAAGCAATCTACACATTTAAGGCAATCCCTATCAAAATACCAAAAGCATTTTTCACAGAACTAGAACAAACAACCCTAAAGTTTGTATGAAGTAGCCAAAGCAATCTTGAAAAAGAAAAACTGGAGGTATCACAATTCCAGATTTAGAGTTATATTACAAAGCTGTAGTAATAAAAACAGAATGGTACTGCAACAAAAATAGATCAACACTGATCAATGGAACAGAAAAGAAAACCCAGAAATAAACCCACATTTATATCGTCGCAATTAATCTTTGACAACAGAGGAAAGAATATGCAATGGGAAAAAGTCTCTTCAACAAATGGTATTGGGAAAACTGGGCTGCTATATGCAGAAGACTGAAACTGGACCACTTTCTTACACCATACACAAAAATATACACAAAATGGATTAAAGACCTAAATGTGAGACCTGAAACCATAAAAATCTTTGAAGAGAGCATACACAGGCAGTAATTTCTCTGGCATTGGCCATAGCAACATTTTTCTAGATATGTCTCCTCGGGCAAGGGAAATAAAAGCAAAAGCAAACTTTTGGGGACCACATCAAAATAAAAAGTTTCTGCACAGCAAAGGAAACAATCAACAAACTTAAAAAGCACCTTATGAAATGGAAGAAGATATTTGCAAATGACATATCCAATAAAGGGTCTGTACCCAAAATATATAAAGAACTTATACAACTCAATACCCAAAAACCAAATAATCCAATTTAAAAAATGGGCAGAAGACATGACCAGATAGTTCTCCAAAGACAAACAGATGGACAACAAACACATGGAAAGATGCTCGATATCACTCATCATCAGGGAAATATGAATCAAAACTACAATGAAATACCACCTCACACCTGTCAGAATGGCTAAAATCAAAAACACAAGAAACAACAAGTATTGGCAAGGATATGAAGAAAAAGGAACTCTCATGCACTGCTGGTGGGAATGCAAACTGGTGCAGCCACTGTGGAAAACAGTATGGAGGGTCCTCAAAAAGTTAAAAAATAGAACTACTCTAGGATCCAGCAATCACGCTACTCAGTATTTACCTAAAAAATAATATAAAAACACTAATCCAAAGGCATGCACCCCTATGTTTACAGCAGCATTATTTAAGATAGCCAAATTATGGAAGCAACCCAAGTGTCCATCAATAGATGAATGGATAAAGAAGATGTGGTATATATACACACATATAAATATGATGGAGTATTATTCAGCCATAAAAAAGAATGAAATCTTGCCATCTGGATGATCTACAGAGTATAACGCTAGGTGAAATAAGTCAGAGAAAGACAAATACCATACAATTTCACTCATAAGTGGAATTTAAGAAACAAAATAAACAAGCAAAGGGCAAAAAAAAATAAAAATAAAAAGACAAACTAAGAAACACGCCCTTAACTATAGAGAAAAAACTGATGGTTATGGGGGGGGGGGGGCATGGGGGAAATATGGGGGGAGTTAAGATACACTTCTCATGATGAGCACTGAGTAATGTATAGAATTGCTGAATCACTATATTATATACACCTTAAACTAATGTAACACTGTACACTAACAATACTGGAATTTAAATAAAAAATCAAACTATGGCATAGATATTTTCCCATTTTACAAATGAGGACATTAACACACTGAGATCACATAAGTATCAAAGCCCAGTGTCTTTCTACAACACTTTAAAATCTTAAATTAAGTTAAAAAAAAGTCTTTCCTGTCACTCTTCAGTTTAATCATACCTGGTAACACACACCTAAGAAATCAGTGAACTACATTAACTCAGCAACATCATCATCATGATACCATGACAAAACAAGTGGAGACAAGCCACCCAAGACAAATGATAGCAGGAATTCCACCAGGGAATTTTGTGGCCTCTGGCTTCTCTCGTACTTGTGTTTGGAATGTGAGTAATGTCAAAGGAAAACAGGCCAGTTATAAGCTTGCCTTTTTACAAGTGAACAAGTAGTGCACTACACCCTAAGCACTTAGCCAGATTTTGAGATGAGTGTTAGTCATTAAGCTAGTAGTGGAAAATGTGTAGGAGGATTTTCTTTAACTTGCTTCTCTGCCAATCCAGAATGAGAAGAGAAAAAAACTATATAAAGCAAGATGCTGAAAGATGGTATGGGCCAAATTTTTTTTTTTAAATAAAACAATAAATACTGACTATATTTCTGTACTGCTAAGCAGTGTTTAGTCATTTATGATCCTGCTAGTGGAATGTAATTTTTATACAGAGTGATTATTTCCTGAGTCAGGGGTACCTATGTTTTGATTTTCTATCCTTACTATATAGTAAGTTGCCCATTGAGAGAAGTTGTTTGTTTAATGAACTGATTTCACTTACTTTAGAAAACAAAGTCCAAATCCCCACTTGACAATAATCATTATTGGCTACTGGTGAACATTATTCCAGATATTTCTCTATATATGTATATAGATAAATGGGTCTATAAATAGCAAGAGCATTTTTAGTCAGAATAGTGTCTGATATGGTATTTAGCAAAAATGATCAAAATTACTTTTTCTTTATTTCAGTCTCCTTAAAAAACTGAAGTGAAACAATAAGAATTGTTCAACTTAAGTTAAATATTTACTTATCTATAACAATCAATATTAGACCCTAAAAGATGTCTCTCAAGATCATCAAGTACAATGAAGCCTCTGTGCTTATTTTATAAATGCTGCCAAATACATCTCTCTCTTATCTTCAAAAATTCCCCAATGGACTTAATAATGACAGCCTCATCCCTTTACTCCCTCCTTGACCATTCTAAAGCAGATTTCCTTAAGCTGGTGTCCAAAGACTCCCTCAAAAGAATAGAAATCAGGAGGGATGCCTGGGTGGCTCAGTCGGTTAATCCTCTACCTTTGGCTCAGGTCATGATCTCAGGATCCTGGGATCAAATCCCCCATCAGGTTCCTTGCTTGGCAGGGAGCCTGCTTCTCCCTCTGCCTGCCATTCTCCCTGCTTGTGCTCTCTCTCACTAATAAATAAATAAATAAAATCTTTAAAAAGAAAAAAATAGAAATCAGGAGTTTGTGAATGCGTAAGAAAAAAGCAGATTTTTCAAAACATTTAACTGAAATTTAGAATTCCTCTCAATTATGAACTTAGGTGACAAACCACAGTAATATTAGCATTACTTTTGAGATTGTCACTAATAGAAATCACTTGTATTTCCATATTACTGTTCTTACAGATTTTAAAACAGTGTTTATACTCATCACAGCTTCACTAATCAAAGAGCATGTATATTTGCTCAGCACAAATTTATTTTTTATATATTTTCACAATTGTATTTCAATGTAATTGATTTCCCTTATAAACTTAAATGTTTTATGTTATGCCTTTAAAACATATGAGAAGACATCCACAAGCTTCAATTTCCTACAAAGGGGTCTCTGGTATCAAAAAGGTTGAGAATCCTGTTTTGAATGTTTTTGTCAGATCCTCGCTCCCAACTCTCTTCATGTGAATTAGAGGGAACAGGTTAGGCCCTTTCTTAGTTCTGGTAGAAACTGATTAAGAGAAAAGGCACAACAGTCACAATCCTCTAACAGACAAATTCAGCACTCATCATTTCCAAGGATACAGCTTCTTTATTCTCAGGAAAATAAAATCACATTCCACAGATGCCAGATCCCCCTATCACTGGCTTACAGATGGGTTTCCTGCCAGTCAACAAAGGCAGTTACCAGGACTGCTCCTCTGACATTCTGATAAGCTTGGAGTCATGTTTTCAAAAAGCAGCAACATTCTGAAGGCAAATGATTGCTTCAGGATAGCCTTCTGACACTGCCCATATACAATGAAGTCATTAAATCAATCAGATTTGAATGATAGGGTCAATCTACCTTACTTCAGTCAATAATAAGGCCATTTATCTCCTGCTGCTTTTTTATATCTTAACAGTGGTTCTATTGTGTGGTATTACTACTTCCACAAATTCTTAAAAGTAGAAGTGATGGGTGGAATATATTTCAGGTATAAAAGTATATATATACACATATCTTTTTTGTGCAAGATGGAAATGGCAGTGTGAGTAGTGTAATAACAGGTAAATATCCATATTTCTAGTGTTTATGTCAGCCTTGTTTTCAACTGCAAAACTCAGCATGTATTCCTATGTATTGCATAAACATGAACATATTAAAACAGCAAAATTACCACCTACCCCTACTACACTGTGGGCACATGAAAAATAGAAAGTATTTCATATATATACCTAACTAGTAATCAAGGACTAGTAGATTACTTCAAGATTTTTTATTTGACACAAAAGTGCCCTTGGAATCAGTGGGTGTTTTGTTCAAGGAAAAAATAAAAGGCACATAGTTGTGCCCTAGTTTGCAAATGAATTTTTTGTTCCTCACATTACTAATATTTATTGCTGGATTTTGTTTAACAAGCAAAGGCATGCTACTGCCTGTAGTCTTTATAATCCTCGGGAGCCTAAGAATGAAGGGAAGAAAGTTCTAGAAATGGAATTCAGAGCCTGTCCTCCATACACTGTTCTACTAAGTGTACAGGGGTTATTTATACATTAGCAGCCTATTCATTTGTAAAATGGAAGGTACTGCCTTCCTCAAAAAGTTCCTGTGAGTATTAATTAAAATAATATACAAAAAGTGTCTGGCAGAAAGTAGCTGCCTAATAAATGTTAATTCTATTATCTCTTCCCCTCTTTAAATGACACCTCAAGTTATTATAAAGCATAGTGTTCAAGGAAATTTTACTCAAACCCCTTACATGAAAGATTACAAAATAAAATGTCTCTAAGCCCTAGAAAAATGAGGAATGGCTCCATGAAATGGTGAGGACTGTGATAAACCAGAAAACATAACCCTGACTAACACCATACACATTCCAAACATTAAAGACTACTGTATCGGTCAACTAAATCACTGTAAAGGTAACATTCAGTCTGCATGGCAATCCAGCTAAAATTGATGAAGTGCTTATGGAAAAAAAATTTCTTCTCCATAGAAGCTCTTCTTTGGTACGGACAAATCCTAAAGGTTCCTAAACAGGTAGCATAACCCAATGCTGGTCTATTGGTGTCATCATTGTTACCACTATTTTTTTTAAAGATTTTATTTATTTAAAAGATGGCAGAGGAGTAGGGGACCCTATTTCAACTGGCCCCAGAATTGAGCTGGATATCTACCAGACCACTCTGAGCACCCACGAAACCAGCCTGAGAAGTAAGAAGATCTGCATCTCTACAAACAGAATATCACAGGCGGTTGGTTTCGAGGTATGAAGCGGGGACCCCTGATTCCGCGGGCAGATATCAGAGGATAAACGACAGCGGGAGGGTGCCTGGCCATGGGGATCCTACACCGCCGGTGAGCGACAGTCTCGCGCGCTGGGGACCAAGCACAGACTTGCAGACCAGTAGCAGCAGGGAAAGGACTTTAGGGCAGCCCCCGGGGCAGAAACCCGGAGCGGCGGCAGCGCGCGGGCGAACTGGGAGCAGCTGGCGGTTTTAGAAGCACAAAGAGCAGAGACGTGCCCCGACCTGGAGGCAGGACTGGGGGCGCTGCGGAGGGGCGCACAAGCCAGGCTGCTACAGTTTAGAGCAGCACGGACAGAAACGGAGATGGTGTGGCCTGGAGAGCTCACTGAAGAACAGGCTGCGATCTCTCTGCTCTGAGGCAGAGGGTTGGAAACAGTCTCTTCGGCTCTGACTCGCAGAAGAGACGCAGAAAGCCGCCAGGGAAAGCCACCAGAGAACAAAAGCCCCCAAAACTGATTCCCGCTGAGCCCATCCCCCACCACGGGGGCAGGGCAACTCCACCCAAACAGGGTTGCCTGAGTAACAGCACAGCAGGCCCCTCCCCCAGAAAACAGGCTGGGAAAACAAGAGGCCAGTAACCCTAAGGTCCCAAGAAGACAGGTGCATCTTGCTTGGGTTCTGGTCAATAATTTGGACTCTATACATTCCCTCAAACACCCATCAACAGAATGACTAAGAGGAGGAACCCCCAAAATAGAAAAGACTCAGAGATTATGACTTAGGCTGCAGATTTACAAATGGATGCAGATATAACCAAGATGTCGGAGATGGAATTCAGGCTAGCAATTGTGAAGACAATGGCTAGAATGGAGAAATCAATTAATGGCAACATAGAGTCTCTAAGGGCAGAAATGAAAGGTGAATTGGCAGAACTTAAAAATGCTATCAATGAGATCCAATCCAATCTAGATAATCTAACAGCTAGGGTAAGTGAGGCAGAAGAACAAATAAGCGACCTGGAAGACAATATAATAGATAAAAAGGGAAAAGAGGAGGCCAGGGAAAAACAACTTAGAATCCATGAAAAGGGCGCCTGGGTGGCTCAGTTGGTTAAGCGACTGCCTTTGGCTCAGGTCATGATCCTGGAGTCC
>NW_022590574.1:0-4057 GCF_004348235.1 Phoca vitulina | reverse complement strand
AAAAAAAAAGAATCCATGAAAAAAGAATCCGAGAAATAAGTGACACCATGAAGCGTTCCAGTGTCAGAATAATTGGAATCCTGGAGGGAGTGGAGACAGAGAAAGGACCAGAAGATGTATTTGAGCAAATCGTAGCTGAGAACTTCCCTAACCTGGGGAATGAAACAAACATTCACGTCCTAGAGGCAGAGAGGACCCCTCCCAAGATCAAGGAAAACAGGCCAACACCCCGGCATGTAATAGTAAAACTTGCAAATCTTAGAACCAAGGAAACCATCTTAAGGGCAGTTAGGGGGAAGAGATTACTTACGTACAGCGGGAGGAACATCAGAATAACGTCAGACCTATCCACAGAGACTTGGCAAGCCAGAAAGGCCTGGCAAGACATATTCAGGGTACTAAATGAGAAGAACATGCAGCCAAGAATACTTTATCCGGCAAGGCTGTCATTTAGAATGGATGGAGAGATGCAGAGCTTCCAAGACCGACAGAAACTGAAAGAATATGTGACCACTAAGCCGGCCCTGGAAGAAATATAAAGGGGGGTTCTATAAAAAGAGAAAGACCCCAAGAGTGATATACAACAGAAATTTACAGGGACAATCTATAAAAACAACGTCTTCACAGGCAACATGATAACAATTAATTCATATCTTTCAATAATCACTCTCAACGTGAATGGCCTAAATGCTCCCATAAAACGGCACAAAGTCGCAGATTGGACAAAAGGACAGGACCCATTCATATGTTGTCTACAAGAGACTCGCTGTGAACCTAAAGATACATCCAGACTGAAAGTGAAGGGATGGAGATCCATCTTCCATCCCAACAGACCTCAAAAGAAAGCTGGGGTAGCAATTCTTAGACAAATTAGATTTTAAACTAAAGTCTGTAATTAGAGACACAGAAGGACACTCTATCATTCTTAAAGGGTCTATCCAACAAGAAGATCTAACAATTGTAAATACCTATGCCCCCAACATGGGAGCAGCCATCTACATAAGCCAACTGTTAACCAAAATAAAGAGTCATATTGATAACAATACGTTAATTGTAGGAGACCTCGATACTCCACTCTCAGCAATGGACAGATCATCTAGGCAGAAAATCAACAAGGAAACAAGAGCTTTGAATGATACATTGGACCAGATGGACCTCATAGATATATACAGAACATTCCACCCTAAAACAACAGAATACTCATTCTTCTCGAGCGCACATGGAACTTTCTCCAGAAGAGACCACATACTGGGTCACAAATCAGGTCTCAACCAATACCAAAAGACTGAGATTATTCCCTGCATATTCTTAGACCACAGTGCTTTAAAACTGAAACTCAATCACAAGAAAAAATCTGGCAGAAATTCAAACACTTGGAAGCTAAAGACCACTCTGCTCAAGAATGTTTGGGTCAAACAGGAAATCAAAGAAGAACTTAAACAATTCATGGAAATCAATGAGAATGAAAACACATCGGTCCAAAACCTATGGGACACTGCAAAGGTGGTCCTAAGGGGGGAAATACATAGCCAACCAAGCCTCACTCAAAAAAACAGAAAAATCCCGAATTCACCAACTAACTCTACACCTTAAAGAACTAGAGAAAAAGCAACAAACGATTCCTAAGCCATGCATCAGAAGAGAAATAATTAAAATTAGAGCAGAAATGAATTAGAAACCAGAAACACAGTAGATCAGATCAACAAAACCAGAAGTTGGTTCTTTGAAAGAATTAATAAGACTGATAAACCACTGGCCAGACTTATGCAAAAGAAAAGAGAAAGGACCCAAATTAATAAAATTACGAATGAAAGGGGAGAGATCACGACTAACACCGAGGAAAGAGAAACAATTATTAGAAATTATTATCAACAACTATATGTCAATAAACTGAACAATCTGGATGAAATGGAGGCCTTCCTGGAAACCTATAAGCTGCCAAGACTGAAACAGGAAGAAATTGACAACCCGAATAGGCCAATAACCACTAATGAGATTGAAGCAGTGATCAAAAACCTCCCAAATAACAAGAGTCCAGGGCCTGATGGATTCCCTGGGGAATTCTACCAAACATTCAAAGAAGAAATAATACCTATCCTCCTGAAGCTGTTTCAAAAATAGAAACAGAAGGAAAGCTTCCAGACTCATTTACGAGGCCAGCATTACCTTATTCCCCAAACCAGGCAAAGATCCCATCAAAAAGGAGAATTTCAGACCAATATTCCTGATGAATACGGATTCCAAAATTCTCAACAATATCCTAGCTAATAGGATCCAACAATACATTAAAAGGATCATCCACCACAACCAAGTGGGATTTATCCCCATGATGCAAGGGTGGTTCAACATTCACAAATCAATGTGATAGAACACATTAACAAGAGAAGAGAGAAGAACCATATGGTCCTCTCAATTGATGCAGAAAAAGCATTTGACAAAATACAGCCTTCCCTGATTAAAACTCTTCAGAGTATAGGGACAGAGGGAACATTCCTCAAGTTCATAAAATCCATCTATGAAAAACCCACAGCGAATATCATCCTCAATGGGGAAAAGCTGAGAGCCTTTCCCTTAAGATCAGGAACACGTCAAGGATGCCCACTCTCGCCACTATTGTTCAACATAGTACTAGAAGTCCTAGCAACAGCAATCAGACAACAAAAAGAAATAAAAAGTATTCAAATTGGCAAAGAAGAAGTCAAACTCTCTCTCTTCACAGACGACATGATACTTTATGTGGAAAACCCAAAAGACTCCACCCCCAAATTACTAGAACTCATACAGCAAGTCAGTAATTTCGCAGGATACAAAATCAGTGCACAGAAATCGGTTGCTTTCTTATACATTAACAATGCAACTGTGGAAAGAGAAATTACAGGAATGATTCCATTTACAATAGCACCAAAAACCATAAGATACCTTGGAATAAACCTAACCAAAGAGGTAAAGGATCTATACTCTAGGAACTACAGAACACTCATGAAAGAAACTGAAGAAGACACAAAAAGATGTAAACACATTCCATGTTCATGGAACGGAAGAATAAACATTGTTAAAATATCTATGCTACCCAGAGCAATCTATACCTTCAATGCCATCCCGATCAAAATTCCAATGACATTTTTCAAAGTGCTGGAACAAACAATCCTAAAATTTGCATGGAATCAGAAAAGACCCCGAATCGCCAAGGAAATGTTGAAAAAGAAAAACAAAGCTGGGGGCATCACATTGCCCAATTTCAAGCTCTATTACAAAGCAGTAATCACCAAGACAGCATGGTACTGGCACAAAAACAGACATCTAGACTGATGGAACAGAATAGAGAACCCAGATATGGACCCTCAACTCTATGGTGAAATAATCTTTGACAAAGCAGGAAAAAACATGCAATGGAAAAAGGACAGTCTTTTCAATAAATGGTGCTGGGAAAATTGGACAGCCACATGCAGAAGAATGAAACTCGACCACTCTCTAACACCATTCACAAAGATAAACTCAAAGTGGATGAAAGACCTCAATGTGAGACAGGAATCCATCTAAATCCTAGAGGAGAACATAGGCAGTCACCTATTTGACATCGCCCACAGCAACTTCTTTCAAGATACATCTCCAAAAGCTAGTGAAACAAAAGCAAAAATGAACTTTTGGGACTTCATCAAGATAAAAAGCTTCTGCACAGCAAAGGAAACAGCCAACAAAACAAAGAGGCAACCCACAGAATGGGAGAAGATATTTGCAAATGACACTGCAGACAAAGGGCTGATATCCAAGATCTATAAAGAACTTCTCAAACTCAACACCCAAAAAACAAATAATCAAGTCAAAAAATGGGCAGAAGACATGAACAGACACTTCTCAAAAGAAGACATACAAATGGTTAACAGACACATGAAAAAATGTTCATCATCATTAGCCATCAGGGAAATTCAAATCAAAACCACATTGAGATACCACCTTACACCAGTTAGAATGGCAAAAATTGACAGGGCAAGAAACAACAAATGTTGGAGAGGTTGTGGAGAAAGGGGAACCCTCTTACACTGTTGGTGGGAATGCA